>NC_053028.1:303138221-303347762 GCF_003073215.2 Triticum urartu
TTCAGAGTTGAAGATAGACTTGCTGACGAATGCAGTAGCGCGGGCTAGGCTTGCCACACCGGATTCAGATTCCTCAGATCCCTCCTCTTCCTCATTTTCTTCAGATTCAGCCTTAGAGTCCATTTCCTTGCCAATGAATGCCCGAGCCTTTCTGGAGCTGCTCTTCTTGTGAGATGAAGACTTTGAGGATTTTGATGATGAAGATTTTGTGGATTTCTTCTTTTTCTTTGCATCATCAGAACTGTAATCCTTGTATTTCTTCTTCTTTGATTCCTTTTCCCACTGAGGACAATCTTGAATGTAATGTCCAGGTTTCTTGCATTTGTGACAGAGCCTCCTCTTGTAGTCACTGGATGAGGAATCATTGCTCCTTGAGGGTCTTCCAAAGCGACCATGTCTTGAGAACTTTTGGAACTTCTTCATGAGCAGTGCTAGCTCATGGCTTAGTTCTTCAGGATCACCAAGGCTGCTACCAGAGTCTTCATCTTCGGACTCAGATACTGCTTTGGCCTTCAGTGCACGTGATCTGCCATAGCTCGAACCATAGATATCTCTTTTTTCAGCAAGTTGGAACTCATGAGTATTTAGCCTCTCGAGAATATCAGCGGGATCAAGTGACTTGTAATCAGCATGTTCTTGTATCATCAATGCCAGAGTGTCAAATGAGGAATCAAGCGATCTCAGCAATTTCTTCACCACCTCATGGTCGGTGATGTCAGTGGCACCAAGTGCTTGAAGCTCATTTGAGATGTCAGTGAGGCGATCGAAGGTTTGTTGAACATTTTCATTGTCGAGTCTTTTGAAGCGGTTGAAGAGATTGAGAAGAACATCAACTCGAGAGTCACGCTGTGTTGAGACTCCTTCATTCACTTTGGACAGTCTATCCCAGATAAGCTTAGCAGTTTCCAAAGCACTCACTCTTCCATACTGTCCTTTGCTCAGATGGCCACATATGATATTCTTCGCTTGAGAATCGAGTTGCTTGAATCTCTTCACATCAGCAGCATTCAGAGAAGGTGTGACAGAGGGAACACCAATTTCCACAACATAGCAGAGATCGTTATCAATTGCTTCAAGATGCAAACGCATCTTATTCTTCCAGTAGGGGTAGTCCGTCCCATCGAAGGTAGGACACCCAGCAGAGACCTTGATCATACATGCGGTCGACATAACTAAAACTCCAGGCGGTTAAACCAAAATCACATAGAACAAGGGAGGACCTTGCTCTGATACCAATTGAAAGTGCGTTATATCGACTAGAGGGGTGGTGAATAGGTGATTTTTATGAATTCTTCACTAAGGAATTTGCAGATGAGGAAATTCCTTAGCAAAGAACTACTAGCAGCAGAATAAGTACTCAAAAGTAAACATAACAGAACACAGGCATAGTCATCATGATGAAATGAAGACAGGCACAGAGTACAGGAAGCGTAGGCACATGATAACACAGGATGAAGACAAACAGACTGAAGAAATTGAACTGAGGAAATTGAGAAAATCTTCAGTCAAAGTCTTCAAGCACATATATGAACAATCACACAACACAGTTATGAGGAAATGGAACCAGTAAGCTTGGTGAAGACAATGCTTTGGTAGACCAGTTCCAACTGCTGTCTCAGTTGTACGTCTGGTTAGGGTGGCTAGGTATTTAAACCTGAGGACACACAGTCCTGAACACGCAGCTCAGGACACTCAGTCCTCACCGTATTCCCCTTGAGCTAAGGTCACACAGACCTCGCCCAATCACTCGTGGTAAGTCTTCAGGTGACTTCCGAACCTTCAGCGATCCACAATTCCTCTTGGATGCTCTAGACCATGACGCCTAACCGTCTGGAAGAAGCACAATCTTCAAAGGTAACAAGCGTCGGATCCACGCAGGATCAATCTCTTCAGTGATGCTCAATCACTTGGGGTTTGTAGGTGTTTGGGTTTGGGTTTTTCCTCACTTGATGATTTTCGCTCAAAGTCCTCGGAGGATGGGTTGCTCTCAAATGAAAAGTGTTAGTTTCTCTTGGAGCAGCCAACTAGCTAGTTGTTGTAGGGGGCGGCTATTTATAGCCTAGGGAGCAGCCCGACATGATAAGACATAAATGCCCTTCAATGATATGACCGTTAGGTGGATAGATATTTTGGGACAACTGGCTCATAGCACACAGCAACGGTCGGAATTTTGAGTAGCAAAATCCTCAGGGCTATCATGTTCCTCACTGTGTAGGTAATCCGCACTGGCGAATTCCTAACTCCTCAGTCAGAACAAATTCCTCAGAGACCAGAAGAACTTCGTCTCTGTCACTGAAGAATATGACTGGACTGTATGAGATTTCCAATGGCTTCACTCGAAGGGATTGGTAGGTGTACGATTTTGAGTTGAGCATCACATGGAAAATTTTCCTTAGTATTTCCTTGACCCCCTTTAACAGTACGGTGTTTCCTATGACTCAAGAAAGAGAAAATGAAACTACGAAAACAAAAGTCTTCACGCTTCATGTTCCTCAAATGAATACCATGTCTTCAAGGTCACACCAATTTCTTCACTTTCAAAGTCTTCAGAAAGTCTTTAGAAATCCAAAGTCTTTAGTCGAAGAACTTCATTTTTAGGGGTCGACTTTCTCTCTAAATATCAAACTCCTCATAGACTTATAGACCTGTGTACACTCACAAACGCATTAGTCCCTTAACCTATAAGTCTTCAATACACCAAAATCACTAAGGGGCACTAGATGCACTTACATAGGTCACGTTTTCTGTCATGCATGTACATCCATGACAAATTTATGACAGAATTAAGATAGTCATACATGTGCTGTCGTAGAAGTGTTCCATGACATTACCAAAATTATCATCACGGAAGTGTCCACTTCCATGACGATAAATCGCGCGTCACAGAAGTGCTTTTGTCAAGGGTGACTGACACGTGGCATCCACAGTAATGGAACGCCGTTAAGCTTTCGGGTCCGGTTTTGGATCAATAACCTGTTAACAGCCCCGACCAATGGGGATTTTCCACATGTAAAATCATCATTGGCTGGAGGAAACACGTGTCGGCTCACCATTGGGACAGATGTCATCCACTCATTGGACCCAAAGCGCCTATGATACGTTGACATGTGGCACGGCCCAACAGAGGCCCATTCCTGTGAAAAGGCCGGCCCATTTGACTTGGTCAAAAGGTGGTGGGCCGGCCCACGGCAAGCCTGTTAATGGCATGTTCGCATATAGCCCACTTACAGCCCGCTAACCCAGGGCCCGTTTACGGCCTATCAGAATTAGGCCCAGTAGCGTCATCTGGGCCGTCTAATATAATTCCAGCCCGTTTTAACTTCCGAACCATGTATGGCCCATGACGTCTTTCGGCCCATATGAGGCCCTTATTACTCTCGTCCCATTAATGGCCCGTGGTAAAACGGGACCGTAATGAATAGTGTATCACTTTATACCCATTAACGGCACGTGGTGAAACTGGCCCGTAATGAACAGTGTATCACTTTATACCCATTAACGGCCCATTATTCCGTTGGGTCGTTTCCAGCCCATGTTATCTTTCGGCCTTCTCGGGGCCCATTTATTCTTGGGCTCATTTCCACATTCGTTTACTTACGGCCCGTTACTGTCATTTTCTGCTTGTGGGCCAAATTCAGCCCGTGGTTACAGTCGGCCTGTTTGTGGCCCGTTAATACGTTGGGCCGTTTTCATAGCATCATCAAAATACGGCCGATTAACGACGACCTGTTATGGTCGGCCCATGAACGGACGATTTCAACTCTAGCCCATTTACGGCCATAATGTGGTCTGTTATTGGCCCATGTTTGGCCAACCGATCATACAGCCCGTAGAAGGCCCATTGATGATACGGCCCATAGAAGGCCCATTGTGTCTAAGGCCCGTATAAGGCACATTGTTTCTACGCCACGTAGAAGGCCCATTGTTTCTACAACCCTTAGAAGGCCCATTTTTTCTACAGCCCGTAGGAGGCCCATCTTAACTACAGTCGGTGGGCATCAAAGTTCGCCACCAGTGCAAATATAGGGAACACCCTACACTATACAAAAATGGCTTGCTATTTTCTTCAGTCGGTGGCTGCATGTTAAGAACAAATTTTGTATTGCACCAAAACAAATTACAACTATAAAACAAAAGGTAGGTTGGCATAAAAGTTAATAGTCTAGCAGATAAATGCACCACCAGAAGTTCAGAAGCTCAGTTCATTTGACCTGACTGTTACGTTTTCATTCTATATTGTCCGATGGAGCACCATAACCTTCGCCTTCAGTTCTCCTAGGCTCCTGAACAACATGCAAATGTCTGGTAGTCTGGTTTCAAAACCATGCATATCTTGACAACATCGAACAATGTCTCTCCTTGTTTCACAAAGGGTCTCTGTTAGGGAATGGACTTGTGTCTGGAGCGCAGATACAACATTGTTTTGAGCTTGCATATCTTGATCACGAGACAGTTTGGACGAGATTGTATTAACAACCAAGCCAGTATTACGCAGGAACGTGCTTTTGGCACTGTTAGGGGACAGGTACTGACCCACTGCAGCAAGAGCTGACATTGCGGTTATAGTTGCCTCGCCACCTTCAGAAGGTGGCGGTTCCACCATTTTTCCATAGCTCGCTGAAAAATTGTGGTTTTACATTAGTACTACCAGAACAGAAGATATTAAGGAGGCAGCGAAACCAAACAAAATAGCTTTGGTCTATATACAGAACTTATTCTGGTGAACCCATGTAAAATCATAGTTGTATTTTATTGCAAAGTACATAATAAAACCAAGTTCCAAACATATGACCATGTACCATCGCTAATGTATTGTCTATTTCTTCACATTGTATTAAGGGATAAGGATAAAGAGACGAAGTTTATAATACGGTAAGCATAGTATGACATCATTCATATCACAAAACAACTGAGAACAGACAAACAAGCAATTGTAACGTTGTGTGGGCAAGTCCAGCACGGAACTAGATTACAGTTCAAGATCAAAGGAACATCACTCCTCTCTTTTAAATCTTGTAAGGTGCAATGATACGCTAAGACAATTGTGTATAAAATTGAAAAGAGTAATAGACATTGGCTGCAAACCATGCAGTTCAAGGCACAAGTCAGAGTAAGCAGTAGTTAAAAGGCATGAGGATTAAGGACTTACAACAGCGGCTTTGACTGGTGTAGTCATGCCCTTCTTCTTGCTGGTGAGACAATCCTTGAAGATTTCCACATCATTTGGTTCATGTACTTTTTGGTCTGCGGGCTTTCCTCTACATTTGGAACAAGTCAGTATAGATCTGATAATATGGTACAACGAAAAGAGTGAAACAACAGCTAATTACAAGAGCCTCGCAGTGTGCAATATAGCCACGAGATCTTGTCGTCTGTTGGAATTTCACTTTCGTACGGTTGGCCTTGTTCTTTGAACAATTCACCTACAAGAAGATAGATTTGTGTGGCACATGCGTAAATAGGACTTCAACATGTGATCTGATCACATATATATAATGTACCTGATACTTCGGATCGGACCAGTGTTTAACGAGGCCTCTCCAGTCTTCATCAGATATATTTTCCACTGGAGATGTTTGGGCAAGTTCACTATTATCCTTGCCTTCAAAGTGAGTTTTCCTCAAGTTATACCAATACTGTCGCAGAGCAGACTTGAAAACATGGGTGCAAGCTTGTCTGGTTGCATCATCTTGGCTATCCAACTTGAACCTCATCTGTTGAAAATTATGGAAGTCTCATTATCAGCAACCTAGAAAGTATTGGACAGAGCAAGACGATATTACTAGTTTCCATACATAACCATACTTACAGATAAATGGTCGAGGAAGGTGTTGAACTGGGTTTCGTCTTTGTCATTCCTGTACTGAATCCATGTTGGGAGGATACGCACATTGTTGGGGAACGTAGCAAAATTTTAAAATTTTCTACGCATCACCAAGATCAATCTATGGAGTCATCTAGCAACGAGGGAGAAAGGAGTGCATCTACATACCCTTGTAGATCGCGCGCGGAAGCGTTCAAGAGAACGGGGTTGATGGAGTCGTACTCGTCGTGATCCAAATCACCGATGACCTAGCGCCGAACGGACAACACCTCCGCGTTCAACACATGTACGGTTGGGAAGACGTCTCCTCCAACTTGATCCAGCAAGGGGGAAGGAGAGGTTGATGAAGATCCAGCAGCACGACGACGTGGTGGTGGAAGCAACGGTGATCTCGGCAGGGCTTCGCCAAGCATAGGGAGAGGGAGGAGTGTCACGGGAGGGAGAGGGAGAGGCCAGGGGCTAGGGTGCGGCTGCCCTCCCTCTCCCCACTATATATAGGGTCCCTACGGGGGGCGCCGGCCCTAGGAGATCCAATCTCCAAGGGGGGGTGGCCAAGGGGGTGGCTTGCCCCCCAAGGCAAGTGGGGCACCCCCCACCCCTAGGGTTTCCAACCCTAGGCGCAGGGGAGGCCCAAGGGGGGGCGCACCAGCCCACTAGGGGCTGGTTCCCCTCCCACTTCAGCGCATGGGGCCCTCCAGGATAGGTGGCCCCACCCGGTGGACCCCCGGGACCCTTCCGGTGGTCCCGGTACAATACCGATTACCACCGAAACTTTCCCGATGGCCGAAACTTGACTTCCTATATATAAATCTTCACCTCCGGACCATTCGGGAACTCCTCGTGACGTCCGGGATCTCATCCGGGACTCCGAACAACTTTCAGGTTACCGTATACTAATATCTCAACAACCCTAGCGTCACCGAACCTTAAGTGTGTAGACCCTATGGGTTCGGGAGACACGCAGACATGACCGAGACGACTCTCCGGTCAATAACCAACAGCGGGATCTGGATACCCATGTTGGCTCCCACATGCTCCTCGATGACCTCATCGGATGAACCATGATGTCGAGGATTCAATCAATCTGTATACAATTCCCTTTGTCAATCGGTACGTTACTTGCCCGAGACTCGATCGTCGGTATCCCAATACCTCGTTCAATCTCGTTACCGGCAAATCATTTTACTCCTACCGTAATGCATGATCCCGTGATCAACCACTTGGTCACATTGAGCTCATTATGATGATGCATTACCGAGTGGGCCCAGAGATACCTCTCCGTCATACGGAGTGACAAATCCCAGTCTCGATTCGTGCCAACCCAACAGACACTTTCAGAGATACCTGTAGTGTACCTTTATAGTCACCCAGTTACGTTGTGATGTTTGGCACACCCAAGGCACTCATACGGTATCCGAGAGTTGCACAATCTCATGGTCTAAGGAAATGATACTTGACATTCGGAAAAGCTATAGCAAACGAACTACACGATCTTTGAGCTATGCTTAGGATTGGGTCTTGTCCATCACATCATTCTCCTAATGATGTGATCCCGTTATCAATGATATCCAATGTCCATAGTCAGGAAACCATGACCATCTTTTGATCAACGAGCTAGTCAACTAGAGGCTCACTAGGGACGTGTTGTGGTCTATGTATTCACACATGTATTACGATTTCCGGATAACACAATTATAGCATGAACAATAGACAATTATCATGAACAAAGAAATATAATAATAACCATTTTATTATTGCCTCTATGGCATATTTCCAACATACATGACACCTAACAGCAACCGCTGCCTCTGATACTAACTTGGCTGACTCTGTAGCATCACGTGGCCTTTTTAAACCTGCCTCAAAACAGATCTCTATTCTTCCTCCTCTAGATTTAGTTAACCTATGGAGCATTATCCCTGATGTTTGTTTCCTCTTGCGCCTAGGTGCTAGTCCAACAACAAACATAGGAAGTGTTAGTGTACATCAAACTGTGAGACTACATATAAAGAAGCATGCAACTGTAACTTGACTCCAGCAACTACCTTCTTGCTGTTGAAGCTCACAAAGTTCATCTAATCTTGCCAACTCATCTTGTGTCAAGAGTGCTTCGGAAGTAGTGTCAGGTAGCAAGGGAGCTTGGGAACGTGCTGCTAGCTGAGCTGACCAACGAGTAAATCGTGCAGCTGGTGGTACTGTGGAAGGTGTTGCAACAACTAGGGTTGTCTCTGGTTGTTTGGTGGCACCTATTTGTTTCTGTTTGGCTTGTTCTGCAATTCGTGTAGCATGGGATAACCTGTCGGTACAATTTTCCGCTGGACTATGACCTTCTATTACACCATCAGTACCAGCAGAATCTGCAGGATTATTCTGCTTCCCTTTCCCTGTCATTCTGTCTTGCTTCCTCTTTCTCTGTGCCATGTTAAGTCAAGCCGACAAGAAAAACGAATAACAATTTAGTTCTTCAGAACAAATGTACTTTGATGTAAGAACATGGTGTGATAGACATATATTGTATGTTCTAGAAATAGGAACACGTGTCTTAGTCACAAGTATAATGTGTAAAGTAAGCAGATGAAATTCAACAAAATTAGAAGCAATACAAGCTAGACATCATACATAACATGCAACCACATATAACAGTGCCAAGTTAGAGGGAGCACCTGTGATGGTGCACTAGGGGAGACGTGCTCATCACCAACACAACTACGTTGAGTGTCTATGCATGTGTTGTCTTGGAAATCATCTTGGGGGGATGGAGGAGTAGAATTTGTAGAGGCCCTCCATTTGGAAGGAGCACATTCATCTGCTGCCTTGCTAACTTCCTTCCGCTTTATTGATTTTGAATTGTCAAGTAAAACCGACAAGAAAAATCGGAAGGAAGAATTACAATCTAGACACCATATGCAACATGCAACCACATATCACGCCGCCAAGTTAGAGCAAGCACCTGCGATGCTAGTGTAGGGAAAATGCGGTAATCAACTACAGAGCTACGTTCACTATCTTCATCTAGCCTTGTTGGTTCTTGAGAATCATGTCGGGAGGCTGACGTTGCATTCTTTAAATGAGGAGTAATCCACTTGCCCGACTGCCTCATCATAAGTGATTGATGAGGGATACACAAGAACATTAGTTTGATGTAATAACATGGTTAATACACAGATGTACTAGTATGTACCAAAAACAGAAAGGCATGTCATATTCAAAGGTATAATGTGTAAGCTAAGAAGATGCAATTTAACCAAATTGGAAGCAATACAAGCTAGACATCCGGCTGGAGTGGTGAGCATGATCATCTAGGACCTGAGAGCCTGGTGGGAGGTAGGCTGCTTCGCCACCATCGCGGCTTTTTAGTTGGCTTCCAGGTGATGCCTCTCTTTAGTGGGCTTGTCATTGGCTCGGCCAGTGCCCTGACTAGCTATTTGTCTTCTGGTGCTCACGGGATGGTGGTTCATGTAAAAAATATCTTTCCTTATCTTAATAAAGACCGACTTCGGCCTTTCGAATACAAGCTAGACACCATATGGAACATGCAACCACATATGACACCGCGAAGTTAAAGCAAGCACCTAGGATGGTGGTTCATTGCGAGTGAGGTCATCAACTCCAGAGCTACTTTTACCATCTCCATCTGCTGACACTGCACCTATTATAAGGTTGAAACGTGTCTGGCCTATGCACGTATGACGTTGGAGCGACTTCTCTCTTTTCTTTTTTGCTTCTCTCATAGCAGCAGAGTTTGAAATACCCTTGCATAAAAACACAATAGTGAGTGTCTGGGTGAAGTGTGTACAAAACTAGTGCACTGTAAAAGTAGCAGATAGCAGGTGGCTGAAAAATAAATGACACGAGACATATGATAGCTCTACAACATTGCATGGCAAACAAAATTAGATTCTACTCTGTATGATTTTGTAATATATGAGCACAGGAAATGTAGGTACTACTCCAGCACACCACCACATGTGGTCATATCAAGATAACAGTCGACTGAAAATAAATAGGCCAGTCAATTTTTTTTAATGAACCGTCCGATCTATAAGGAACGGGCAGATGGCCTTCGTCTACCTCCCGCCAGTCACTGTTGACGATCTTTCTCGAACCGCTAGCGACCATCGGCCCAGACCCCTGTCTCTGCCGCCCCGCCCTCCCCTCAACCTCACACCACTGCCGTGCTTGGCAGCGCCCCCAGGCCATCCCTTTAATCCCGACCAACCTCCAGATCGGGCGCCAGTAGCTCTAGGCCCCACATGCCCCTAAGATAAACACTGAGGCGCTGCTTCCCCGGCGTAATAGGCAGACTAGCGCCTGTTACGCCGGGGGATGCTTCCGTTAATTGGGAATCAACTAACTAGGAATTGAAATTCAGGGGGGCGACAGACCTCTAGCTAAGGTGAAATAGTATATGAGGAGAAACCTTGTGCATCGCGAGTTACTAGGAACATCTAGTATCAAGAAGAAGCGGTCAACTAGTGTCTTCTGTGGGATGAATACCGTGCAAGTAGACAAGTAAGATTTGCGCGAATAAGGGAAGAGGAGTACCATTTTCGGTTGCCGGTGTGGTCGCCTCCACATGTCGTGCCAATCTTCTTCTTTTTGCCAGGGAAACCGATGTTCTGGAGGAGGGTGCAGGCTTGGACGAACACATGGACAAATTGTTGACTGTGTTGCCGTGGCCGTATGTCAGCGGAGGGGAAGCAGATCCGAGGCGGCGAAGGATGGTGTAGAAGGAACAACTCCAGTATAGTGGAGGGTGGCGGAGTTGGAGCGGCAGCGGTGAGGCGCAGGATGGTGTGGTTGAACTGGCTCGGGTACGGATGGCTCGGCCTTGGCTTCAACTACTAGTCATGGAGGGTGTTGCAGTTGAGGTTGCGGTGGACGACGACGTCGGGGTATCGGCTCCGGCGTGATGGAGGAGGGCGGCGGTTGATGGGTGGAATGGGGTGGCGGACGGAGGACGCCGGGGTTTCGCGGTTGGTGGAGAGGTAGTTTTTGCGCCCACGGAGTACGAATGGGGAATCGGACGGGTGGGCGGGGGGCAGGGGGAGATCCATGTTTCGGTCTGGGACGCGCTTGTTTTTAGCTTTTTTGAACAGAAGATGGGACATGCTTGTTTGAAATTTGGGGGAAGTACAAACTTTGCCCCCTCTTAAATTTCGGACATACTGCGGGTCGGGGGTAGGATGGTAATCCCAGGTGTCCCAAATAGTGGGCGGGAGCAATTTCGGCCGCGCGCATGTGTGTTTAGGCGACCATTGTGTATGAATGTTTTTCGGAGGCGGTTGCGTGGCGTCTAGATGAAGCTAAAAACCTACCCCGGTTTAGACCTTTGGATGTCGGGCCGGTAGGTTTCACAGGTTGGAGTTATTAAAAGTAATTTCCTTGTACTACCAAACATTGGTCTCACGCGGTTTCGGGCGAGTAGAGGCTCTTTTGGCGCTTCGTTCGAAATTTTAAAACACAAGCATTCACGTTTAGAGTACTCTTGAACTTTGAGGATTAATAGACAACGTTAAATTTGACCTTGTATGTTTGAAAACCTCATTAAATTATCCGCTTCTTTTTGAAATTTTGACACTTGAAAATCCTATAACTACGATTATTTTGGAATGGAGGAGCTAAATTAGAATCTATTTTGTACACGACTACATACGCTATTATGTACAAAATCAGAGCAAAGATTGGTGCCCCCATAATTTAGGTATGATTTACAAATGCCATGATATCAAATTCAAATAATTGAATGGACTTCATGTTGAATTCGATTTTTTTAAAGCACCTTAAGTTGAATTCAAATGTATGCTAGTTCATAGGTAGCTATTTATAATGTTCATTGTGTGACTTTCATATGTATAATGTGCTTTACACACACAACATGAACTATACTCACGTTTATATTCGATTGCTAAAGCGATGCATTGTCTGGAGTTCAAAATACTAACTATGTTGATCAGTTGTGTCGAATAATAACATAGACATGCTCAGATTCGATAGAATCTAGATGTCTGATGGATCAATGGCCGTTCCTTACGCGAACTGCAAATATCATGATCCCATCCTAATATTTGGATACAATTTATATCTTTAATCAATGTGTACAGCAGTCTTGTATGTGTAGTTTCACTCTCCATCGGTGGTCTCTCACACATGCTCACACACTCTCTCCCGAGGTGTCTTTCTCGCACACATGCTCTCGATATAACCCTCCCTCCCTCTCGTAACCATTTATGACTGTTTTCACTAACCTTTATCACAAGCACTCTTCCTCTCGCAAGCATACACACGCACAATCCCCATCGACCCTTTCTATATACATAGACCTGCCTACGTGTCTCCTGTACGCACATTATCTTTAGGCCTGTCTCCCACGCATTGTCTCACACCTCCCTTCCTAATCGACGAGTATGATTCTAGCAGAGCATTCTATACGATGCCCCTTAAAGTTAGGTTGGATGAATAGTAATATCAGAGATAAAGGGGTTACCTTACTCCGAGAATCTAGGGTTACAAATCCTAGCCAGCTTTGTCAGTGGACATAGAGTCCTTCACAATTATGCTATCTTTGTCTTGTACGACTAGTCATCTGTGGGTCTCCCTAAATGCATCACGGGCCGACCAATGTGGCGTAGGACGGAACCGAACGAAGGGCCTCACCTCGACCCACTGGACCTCACACGGTGACACACCCTCTGCCCCCACATCTCGTTATCTTCTCACACCCACACATACCAACACAGACACCACACACAAAAATATATTCTCCTGGTGCCTCTATCCACTCCCCCCTTGCATATACACACTCAAGGGAATCTCTCGCCGTGACATCATATTCGTCTCTCTCTCTAGACCACTCTCATTTCTCATGCTATCTCTCCCACGCCACCCCCCTGTCGGCCCCTCTATCCATGCCTCTCTCGAATACGTAATACACACACATACCTCTCCAGGCCCTGCCAAATGCATCAACTACACATTCACACATGTTACATCATGTACCCCATTGATCTAAAAAGCCCTCTCTTCACGTTTATTTCGCATACAACATTCCTTTTGAATAAAGTGTGGCCAAAAAATATTTTAGAAGTTCTACATATATACAACATTACAAAGTTATATGGAGGAGTATGAACACTTGCATTGCATGGTGCCCACAATGATATTTATTCCGCACTGTGAATTTGTATATTTTTATACTATATATAAAGTTAGTCATAATAAATAGAAACGAAGAGCATCTCTCTCTCCATCGCATACCCCCCTCTACGCCCCTTTCACGTATGCACACAAACTATCTCCAGGTCCTCTAAAAGTAAGCTCCCCCAGCACATTCACGCATGTTTCATCTTTCTCTCGCGATATATACAGTGACGATCATTGTATTTGAAGCGAAAGCACGATACGTACATTGGACTTTAGAATCCACTCATTACGGTCACCATTTATGTTTTGTGGTTATTATACAGTCACGGGCTCACCATACAACTCTGTATTTGCTCAAGACACAACTAGTTGACCAGTTAAACGCTCCACGTGGCACCTCTAGTGTTGCATCACATTATCTCACTACCATCGGGCCCACCTGTCGGCTTGTATCTACTCTACATCTACACTCTTATAAAATACTAGCAAGATGCCCATGCATTACATAGAACATCAAGATGCATTTGTATGAGTAGTTTATCTCCTGGGAGAAAAGGATGAACAAGGGAAGGCCTTGCAAGTGTGGAGAGGGGTGTGGGTATCTTTTTGCAAAATTGCCATAGTTTCCTTCCTATCCATCAAATATAGATCGGACGGCCTATATTGCAGGATGGCAGGCACACGATCATCACTGACTATGCTTTTTATAAGAGTAGGGATAAATACACTCTTATAAAAAACAGAGTTGGTGATGATGGTGTGCCTGCCATCCTGCAATATAGGCCGTCCAATTTGACGGATAGGAAACAAATTATGACAATTTTGCAAAAAGGTACCCACACACCTCTCCACATTTGCAAATAAGGCCTTCCCTCATTCATCCTTTTCTCTCACAAGATAAACTAGTCATACAAAGTCATCTTGATGTTACGTGCAACGCATGGACATCTTGCTAGTAAGAATGAAAACAAACGACAAAAAAATATTGGACGGTGGTTCGAAGTCATGACCGCGGGCAAAGCAGACAAGGTGGCCTTGTATTGGTATGTTGAGCCGTCTGTTTTAACACACATGAGCTGGTGTGGTGATTATACACACACGCACGCATGCACACGAACTGCATGCACACAACACTCACACGAACACATGCACCCACGCACGCACGCAACACTCACACGTACACACGCACACATGCAACACTCACACGCACACATGCACGCATGCATGCACACAGCAGTACACCACACGACCAACACACACTCTCACGCTCAAGTGCTCAACCTACACATGCATGCGCACACATCAGGCCCTGACAGACACATACACAACCAGGTGATTCCCGCGCATGGGGTGGAGTCTTGTCGTGCTTGCATAAATTTGTGTTTATCTGACCTTTTCCCTATGTGAACTGACAGGTGGGACCCACAAGGAACGTGGTCAATTTAACTAGTCAATATGGTGCCACGCAGACTATTTGGCTGGTCAACAAAGTGCAATCCGATGTTGAACCGTGAGCAAGTGACCGTATAATCACCGCAAAACGTATATAGTGACCGTAATCAGCTTATTCTGAAGTTCGATGAACGTATTATGCTTTTCTCTCTGTAGGACCTCCAAAACTACATCTCTACATGTTCTTGCATGTTACATCTAACAACTATGCAATACAACACTACTACTACACTCTAACACAATAAATCATATGTGTTTTTAGTTTTACTAGATATCATATTGTTACTTAATTATTCAGTTTGCATACATTAAAATTGCCTATGAAATGTATGGCCAGTATCATATACCGCACAGGAAAAATCCCGCCCTTTCCTGTTTAATTGGGTTTGTATCGATGGATCGTGCGAAACAACAAAACTATAGTACTATATACAGTACAAGTGACAGTTCACTGGGCCGTCGTGTCGTGTACTCCTCCGTCGTAAGAGTGGAGCGCTTGCTTTCATAAATCTTCTAGTCCCTTTTGCCGACATGTGGGGCATCAAGCTACCGGGTCCACGTGCCATACCGGAATACAGTGCAGAGCAGCCGGGGTGAAGCACGCAGTCATGGCGCCGGCGTAGTAATGAGCAATGAGTCGTCAAATCACAAAGCTGCACCTTTCCCATAGTTAAGTTGGAGGGACGAAGTAATAATGCTAAAAAAAGAAGTTGGAGGGACGAAGCAACCATCATTTCACTCGTTGCTGAATCCACTTCTCCCTCATCTTCTTCAAGTTAACCACGTGTTGCTTCTGCCGTTGTTCTGCCTCATGTGGGAAGCGGATCGGCTTGGTAAAGCACTGACACATGGGACCGCATGTTAGAAAACCACCAAGACAATGTCCTCTAAAAATAAGAAACCTCCCCCGCCATCCGCATGGCAAAATCACCTCCTTTTTACTAATCTTGATTCTATAATTTTTTAGATCAATATAATTGAGATTTGTATAGATAGCACACAGGACCAAAACCAAGTGGTACGGTTAAGGACATCCACAATGTGTAGCCAAATGTGAAAACAGTTTTTGTCATCGTCGGAACCGTTGTGGACGGTGTTGCCAAAGCCAAAAGGATGGAACCGAAGCTCGCAGATTGATTGATTGATTGAAGGAATAGAAAAATGCAACGTCTCTCCTCTTTCTCCCGTGCTTGGACGCATGTACAGTATAGAGGACAGAGTCTACTCCCCTGTCCCTTCTATCACAAATCACAAAGCAATGAGGCGTCAAATCACAAAGCATGGACGAAGAAACCATCATTTCACTCTTCGCTGACTCCGCTTCTCCATCGTCTTCTTCAAGAAACCATCTCACCGCACTAAGCTCGACGGACTACGCTATTGTGTACGAGTAGTACTAGTACATTTACGCGTCCTTTGGTTCTACGGACTTCCTGGATTCAAATAAGGCTTGCAGGCGGCACTTGCGAATGACTTACCGTGGTCTCCCTCAATGGTGTTCTCCGTCGAACGCACTTCACCAAACCACAACGTTCGAGATATCGTCGATGTCAGCGCAATGGGGAAGGAAGTCAAATATAGTTACTACCTCCATTTTTTTGTACACGAGGCCAGTATATCAAAATTACAATTTGCAAAAGTCCACTAACACTAATCGAGGCAAAATTTATGGGGTTTGCCTCGTACTAGAAACCAAGGACATTAATATCCCCTGCATGCATGCGGAAGTGAGAAGGTTGGTTTGCATGGCGCTGCATTAATCAAGCGATGAGGAGTGAGATGGTTAGCTCTTTGGACTTTGGAGAAAAAAACATGCATTAATTGACACGTGAAACGAGGATTTGTACCGATTAATCCCGCGAAGGAAAACCCCGCCTTTCTTTTTTAACACTAGTACTCCCAGTACGTAGTACTACGTACTTATCCTGTTTGGGTCTAGGCCTTGCATTGCCATACTTCGCCACACATTTTTGCCAAGCTTGCCTAAAGTTTTCAAAATGAAAAGGAGGTACACTTGCGCACGGCTGTCGCGGTCGCACCGCACCCTCACACGGCCGCTCCTGCACGCCGCGGTCGCATCGCACCCTCACATGCACAGTCGCTCCTGCACGCCACAAACCCAACCAAGGGAACACACCCTCACTGACACGTGATGTCGCATGTGAACAAACCAAACTCAGCCATCCTACCACTGACACATAATTTTCGTTCATAGAGTATGTTTATCCAACCGCATGTTGGGGATTATCCATACGGCCCATGTGGTGGTCTGTTGGGGAAGAAGAAGAGGTGAGGAAGAAGGGTTAGGAGACGTAGGATATTCATCCAACCGTCTGAAATGGTAGACTGACCCAAGTCAGGTGACTTGCATAACAATATATGTTCTTACATAGCAAAAGATCCATAAAAACAACAACATAAAGAAAAACTATCACTGATCGCAAAACGAGACGGCCTCGTCGTCTTTGGCTACCGACGCGAACCAGCCGTAGCTGCCGGCATGTGTCTCCGCACCGTGGTTGTCCTCGGCCTCCAGCTACTCGTTCACGCGGAGCGTGCGGGCGCTCTACACGGACGAGAGCATCGCCCAGTTCAAGTCGAGGACATCCGGTTCCGCCTGCAGGAGGGTCTCGATGGCAGCGACATCCGCATGCTCCGCGTCGAGTCGAGCCTCCGCCGCCCGGTTCAAGTCCAGGATGTCCGGTTCCGCCTGTAGGAGGGCCTCGATGAGAGTGGCATCCACACGCTCCGTGTCGAGTTGAGCCTTTGCCGCCCGGTTCAAGTCCAGGACGTCCGGTTCCGCCTGCAGGAGGGCCTCGATGGCAGCGGCATCCGCGCGCTCCGCCTCAAGTTGAGCCTCCCCTGCCCGATTCACATCCACGACATCCGGTTCCACCTGCAGGAGAGCCTCGATGGCAGTGGCATGCGCGCGCTCCGCATCGAGTTGAGCCTCTTCCTCCCGGTCCTCCTTTAGTATCGCCAGGTTGAACCGCTGGTCCGTCTGCTCCATGGGGGACTCGGACGCCAGCACGAAGTCGACGTCCATCGTCTCATACCCATCGGGGTCCTTCTGCGCCGCAACCTCTGCCATTAACATTGGATCGGCTTCCTCCTCCTCGTAGCTTGGCTCCAGAGAACTCGAGGATTGGCCCGCCACAAAGCGAGCTTGGGAACAGAGGTCTCTGGCACCGACCGCCGCCACGATTTCTGCGCGGCGCTCCAGCGTCAGCATCTTGTAGTATGTGATCTTGAGGTGCACCATTGCTTTCCGACGAACTAGGGGACGCTTGATGCGGGATAGGGGCTCAAAAGTTGGGGGAAGGGGCTGGAGATTAGGTGTGGTTTTAGGGCAGTGGCTGGCGTAGGCCGAGCAGCGAAGGTTCTGGTGTGAATAGTGGTTCCGATGAAGACCGGTCAATTGGTTTTGACTATACATTGCACTTGTCACGTTCGCGTTGCAGCCCGGCACGCTGGACCCTCCACGTCGCTCAACGAATGGAACACGCTTCATCTTGCGTTTTTGCTCGCTTGTGGGACCGCAGTTGAGAGCAAACCGATGTCCCTCCCCCTCCCCCGCCCGCGTCATTTTATGCGTAGTAAATAAAAATAGAGGGAGTATACTATGGATGAGGACCCCCTGACGTGGCCGAACCCATTGACTAACTGACATGCGGGGCCTAGCAAGCATGGGGTCCGCCAGTAAGTGACCGAAAGGGAGGGTAAGGCAGGGATACGTATGTGAAAGGAGCTTTCCAATGATATGATTTTCACATTATACATCTCATGTACTATTAATCTTGTCAATAGTCAAATGCGGTTTTGAAAAACGCATTAGAGCATGGTTAATAATATAGTCAGTAGATGGCTATAAGGAACTGCCATGTCATCTATAGCCATCATCTATTATATGCACTCATACAGTAGTGTGGGCTATAAGGTTGGCTATTTCCCGCAAAAAAATTATAAGGTTGGCTATTGTATTAATACTTTTTTCCATCTCCTCTCCATCTCTTTCTTCATATTTATTGTACGTATTTAACTAGGAATGCGTATATAGTTAGGCTCTTGCAGGAGAGCTAACTCCCCTTAATTTTTCACATCTCTCTCCTCCACATAGGCCTTATATAAATGGAAGGAGGGAGTACAACTGTAACACCCCAAGAATCTTGCTACAGTGATCTCCTCCTAATGGTGGCCATGTCATCGTGATTACTATGCAACTTGCCACATGTCCAAAAATCAAAGTCAATTTCAAATTTAATTTGCAAGTCAAATATTTATTTCTCCAAAGTATAAAACTAAAATGTTCAAATTTTAGTATAAATTCCCCCGATCTTTTAAAATGTTGAACCAACATCATTTGACTCGCCAATTAATCCTTAGTAAAAATATAAAGTGGTTCAAAAACAACAAAATGACCCCTTTTCAAATAAACAAATATTTATGTATTTTCCTTTTGACTTGAAATATTGTGGGCCTCTGCAAAATAATGACTAATATTTATGTAACAAGTTTCTTAGTTGACTAAATTTATTTGGTATGAATTCTAAATGCAAAACACTGGAGAGAAATGTAAAGCAGAAAAGAAAAGAGGATAGAAAAGAGCATTGTTCACTTATGGCCCAATGCTACAGTCTAAAGTTCAGCCCACCTAAGGCCTTCTCCTATCTCTCAACAGGGGAGGAGGCAGGGACATGTGCGTGGCGCACATCCATGGCCACCACGGCTTGATGGCCGCCACACACACCACAGTACCCCCAGCCCTTTAAGAACGTCCCCTGGGAACCCTAGATCGAGCTCGTCCGATCCCCTCTCTTTCCCCATCGTGCCCCCTCTCCTTCCACTCGAAAACGAGATCGCGCTGTGGCTGTGTGTGTCATCGCCATTGCCGCGGCCTGAGTACTCCCCGGCGTTGGAGGAGTTGTCCAGGTGGACCGCCGTCAACCACCGGATCTTCTTCGAGTCCCCGTTTGTCGGGAGCAGCACCACAACGACGGCATCGACCGACTCCACCAACCTCGACCGCCGCCATCTCGCCATCGTCCCGCGAGCTCCGGCCGTCCCCAACCCCCTCGAGCTCGTCCACGACCTCCCCGCAGTGAGGCCCTCGTCCAATTCCCCTTCCCCCCTTAGAATTTGTCCCGTAGCCGCCGCCCTTAAGTTCGCCCGAAGCTCCGCATGCTCGTTGGCCTGTGGCCACGCTCACCGCGCCTAGCCCGCGACCTGGGCTCCTCCCTGCCACGCGCACGTGCCCAAGACATCCCCTGGCCGCGTCCGCCTGGGCGTGCTGCGGCGGCCGCGCGCGCCCGTCACCCGCTCGCTCGGCTGCCCATACTGCTGCTTTTGCCGCCCGCGCCGTAGCCGCCCCGCGCCATAGCCACCCGCTCGCCCGACGCGCTGTTGCGGCTGCGCCCGCTGTTGGCCTCGCCCCCGCGCTCGCTCGCGTGCTCCTCGCAGCCGCTGTGACTCGAGAGCCTCCCTGCAACGCCCTATAGCGCGCGCACATGCCCGTGGCCTCGCCGTCGCTGCCTAGCGCCTGCACGGCACCGCTGCACTCTGCTGCTGCTCCTCTGCTACAGTAACGTTCAATTACTGTAGCAGAGGCTAGCTTTACTGCTTTTACACTGAGTAGCCCTCTAAACAACACTTAAGCAGCAGCAAAACAAGCTCTAGCATAGATAAAAATTATATGGGCGTGTAGTGCACTTGCATTGGTTCAATTCTTTCCATTGGCTGAAATACAAAAGTCGCCTAGATTAATTCCTATAAAAATGACAAAAGTCTATGTTATGTTAACTAGAAGAACTGAAAAACAGATTCTGGATTTGACATCCAGTAGCACTTTTCAAACAAAGATTTGGACAGGCAAATGGGCACTAATGTAGATGAACTTGAAACTGTCATGTAGATCATGAAAAGGTGATAAAAATTGGTAAAGGGCACTACGCCATAGGATGTACAGAACCACAGTTATAGCCTTCGGAAAACAGCTAACTGATGTTTAAAACTAAGCAATTCTCAGACTTAGCCAATTTTCCAAAAATTCCAAATAACTGTTTAAAACTTTGTAAAATCATAGAAAATAATCCGTAGCTCGGACGAAAATGTTTTCTACATGCAAGTTGCTCAGAAAAATCCAACGAATCCAAATACGCGGTCCGTTCATCTGTCATGTGCTCCTAGCATGCTAAACATGTAACCGTCTCCTCTCTTTCATCTGTCCGAAAAAGCCAAACTTCGCGAAAACTTTCCCGGATGTTATCCCCCTTCGCCGGTATCGTGTAGCACTATGATAGGTCACCCCTAGCGTCGCGTATCGTCATGTCCTACTTATGTTTGCTTGTATTTACTGTTTCTCCCCCCTCTTTTCTCCGGTAGACCCCGGGACCGCTACTGATGCCCCTGTGGTCGACTACATCACCGATGACCCTTCTTCCCTTTCAGCGGAGTTTCTAGGCAAGCAAACCCCCCTTGAGCATTCCGATATCGCCCGTTTCTTTCCCTCTCATGCTTGCACTAGAACTGCTACTGCTTTCTGTATGATCCTACTCTGATGCATAGCCTGTTGTTGTTACCTGCTTTCATACCTTACCTGCTTATCCTAAACTGCTTAGTATAGGTTGGTTAGTGATCCATCAGTGACCCCCACCTTTGTCCCAGTTGCCCCGCTTTATGTTCGATGACTCGATCAACGTGATCGACGTCCAGGCCCCGACACCGCACATCACCCCCCCTAGTTGTACAACTCTACAGAGTTACCATTGAGTGCCGAGGGTGGAACCTCTTACATCACTCCTGATGAGATCTTTGTAGTGTAGCTATACGGTCGAGGTCATCGAGGGTGATTTCCTCCTTAACCACTTCCGTTACCGCTGTGTCGTGCAACCCCTCAAGTGTGAACCTCGAGGGTGGATCCTCTTATGTTCACCTTGATGATAACATCGAGTGGGATTCACCGGGGGTGATTCCTCGGGTTTTCCCCTTGGTGTTAGACACACAGTTACTATGGTTACTATGAGTTTACACTGAACCATGTTACTAAAGACGGGTTGACCTGGAAGGTACCCGCGCGAGCTTAATAGCGAGTGATGTGGAGTCGGGTTGACCTGGAAGGTGCCCGCAAGATAACTACGAGGCGTGGCCGGGCATTCTTAGCCCTTGCCGCAAGTACTCGAGACGGGGCAACGGGGTCACATCTTTCGTGAGTCTCTGCTTGTTACCGCGTGCTCCCAATCCACTACGATTTGGATATTTGATCTGAGGGGCCTCTGGCCTAATAGCACTAACCATCACGTGGGCATAGTATGGGCGTTCTGCGTCGTATACATCAGCCGAAGCTTAATAGACGTCAGCGACTGAGCGGCGCGCGCCGGGTTGGACTGCGTAAGCACCTACCTTGTTGAAGGAGGTAGCTAGGTTTGCTCACCGGCCGCGTACGCAACATGCAGGAATTCCCGGGGAGATGGCCCATGACCCCTGGGGGCATAGGTTTAGTCTGACGTGCTGGCCTCTCTATTATGTCTAGGTCGGGTTGCGGCGTATTGTTTGGCCGAGGCCGGGCATGACCCAGGAAAGTGTGTCCGGCCGGATTTAATCAAGTGTGGTGGGTAAGTTGGTGCACCCCTGCAGGGAATAAAACATCTATCGATAGCCTGTCCTACGGTAACGGGCACTTGGAGTTGTATCCCGATCGATACAACTAGAACTGGATACTTGTGATGAGAAATGAACGGATGGTGATGAGAATTGGATTGTGATGATAAGTGTATAGTATGGCTCTGGGATTGCTTTCTCGCAGGGAGTCGAGAAAGGATCTCTGGCCGAGGTTGATAACACTACTGCTACTTTACTTTATGCTACTCTACTCCCTCCTGTTTGCTGCAAGATGGTGGTTTCCAAAAGATGCTAGTTTTCGATAGGCTAGGCTTTCCCCTTCCCTTCTGGCATTCTGCAGTTTAGTCCACAAATACAACCCATTCCTTTGATACAGATACATACTTAGTTTAGATCTGATGTAAGTCTTGCGAGTACTTTGGATGAGTACTCACGGTTGCTTTGCTACTTCCTTTTCCCCCATTCCCGATTGTTGCGACCAGATGACGGATCCCAGGAGCCCGACGACGCCACTGATGACTACTACTACCCGGAGGATGCCTACTACTACGTGAAGACTGCAGACGACTAGGAGTAGTTAGGAGGCTCCTAGGCAGGAGGCCTTGCCTTTTCGATTGTTGCTGCTTTTGTGCTAGCCTTCTTAAGGCAACCTTGTTTAACTCATGTCTGTACTCAGATATTGTTGCTTCCGCTGACTCTTGTGTTTTCGAGCTTATGTATTCGAGCCCTCGAGGCCCCTGGCTTGTAATATAAAGCTTGTATTATTTTAATTTGTGTCTAGAGTTGTGTTGTGATATCTTCCTGTGAGTCCTTGATCTTGATCGTACACATTTGCATGTATGATTAGTGTACGGTCAAATCGAGGGCGTCACAAGTTGGTATCAGAGCCGACTGCATGTAGGTAGCCCCCTTTCCAACTCCTTGGCTGAAGTTGAGTCTAGTCACTGAAAAACTTTTACTAACATTGGCTGTGTGTCTTACGGGCCCACGTCGCCATATGGGTGGTATTAGGATCTTTTATTCCTCGTCTATACTCTGGGACTCTGATCTCTCATCTATTCGAGTTAAACATTTTACTAACTCTGACATTAGGCTCTCGTACCACTTCCTCCCAGAGAGCCCCGACATTATCAATAATCGCTTGCTTCACCAGAAGATTCTGAGGTTACTCTATGATATTCTCCCGAGACCCTTGTACCCATCGCCTTTGCAAATTCCCTACCACCGATATATCCTTATGGATAACTACATACCCTTGTCATTCATACAATCATTCCTTGTTGCTCTTGTTATTACAAGATGCCCTGAACTGCTCTCCTTTGTTATGAGAATCCTTTGAGCTTACTGCCTTGCAGTTCCTTGTTACCTGAATACCCCTACGGATAACTCTGTGCACCTATCGAGTATCCGCTCATCCTCAGTTGATTCATGTACCTCACAAAAGTCTTCATAATACCATTTGTTCTTGTGAAAATCCTCAACAGCCTATTATTCTTGAATTTCTTGCTTGCTTGCATTATGGTTAATACCATAAGTTTAGTAATCCTATTGTCAGCCATTGTCGTTATCATTTTGAGTTCGTTGATATAATATGTTGCGAATTCTCGCAATCTTCAATCAGATCCTAGAATTCATCCTTTCGGCTCAGACGTCATTTTAACATGAGCTGGATCTCGACCAATCAAATCGCCATGGATTGTACACCTAAGGCTATTCTACCTATCCATCCCTAATCAGAGCATTGCTTCTGATCCCTTGTCTTGGAATTCATTATTCCTTTGTCTTTGAGCTTTGAGTTAGTCAGTTGTTTCTATAACCTGATCTCCTTGCATTCTTTATTCTTTTGATTGAGTACCACTGCTCACATCAGGTCCCTTGTGGACCACCAGACCCCCTTTTTCGGATTTTATCCGACAATGTTCTTCATATTCAATAAGCTTGTGAGCCTTTCCTCGGATACATAATGCTTTTGGTAAAATGTATCCTCCGCTTTCTCAAGCATGCTCTACTACCGAGCTTGTGTTACTTATTCTCGAAATTTATGTTATATGTTCCTAAGATGCCCCGATGGGTTGAACCTATGCCTTCCCTAATCTGTGTGAACTCAAAAGTTATGCGGGTTATACTCTACTGGCTTTACGTCAGATAAAATTTCAATACTACAGCTTCATCAAGAGCGAGAAGTAAAATGAAAGATTATGCATTGTAGAAGTGGGAGTCGACCCTGAACCTTTGTGTTCATGCCCACGGACACGGTGTGGAACTTATCATGAAAGCTTCTTGCAAGGATATTTAATCATTTGAATAATTCTTCCGGTATCGTAAATTGGATCCCTTGCAGTTATGGTCTCGACCATATTTCCTCCTTGATCTCATTCACTGGGTAAGTTAAAATTACTTATCCTCTGCAAATCATTTCCCCCATCCAACCTCTACTCTGATTTACCTCCTGACATTACACCTAGTACTTGATACTGGGAAGCTTTATACCCCATCACATCATTCCTAGCTTGATCGGCTATATTTTATCATGACAACTTTTTAACTGTGCTACCTGGTCCTTATGCCCGGAGCAACTTCCGATGATGAGCTAAGCTTACGTCGATCTTCCTCATCTTATCATTTCACCTCGAACAACCAGCTTGACTTTGAGCTTGTGTCGAATCCGTGGTTCTCATAGCTTTTCACTTCTTCCTTCCTTTTCTGCTTGGTGACATCTTCATGAAATCTCTCGACAAATGTGTCGTGATCATCATCAACATTCTGAGCTTTTCCAGGATATCAATTAAATTCATGGTGAGAAATACAATCCTCCCCCTCGATGATTTATGTTATCATCACAACATTCTTGCCTTCCCCAACACAAACTTGTTCATATGATTTCAGAAATACATCCTTCTTGACATGTCGATGGATTGTATCTGAGCCCGTTGGCCACACCCTCATCTTTTCCTTACCGAAATTGTATGACTTATTTTCTAAGTTGTTTCCGATGGATCCTTTGTGTATCCAAAGTCTAACCTTTGCTTGAAAACCATGTCAATGCTATCTCGAAGCCTTTCTGTGGTAATCCGATCTTCAATAAGAACATTTGAAGCACGATACTAAATCTTCATTATCAATTATCCAAACACCGTTGTATGGGTAATGTCATGAAATTTCTTTCCCTTACCTAAATGGTTTTAAATGTCTATCCTGTCATGGATACCATGCTCTGCTTGTCCTTGGGAAGGATATACCCCTGAAGTATGTGTTTAAACACATTTTCCTTTCCATTGTTCTGTTTAATCTGACAATTACATTTTCCTTTCCATTGGTTTGATTGAACCTTATTGTGATCTATATTATATAAGGATTAATATTTCCCTGCTTATGTAAACATCTTGTTGTATCACTCTGTCAGTAAGACCCTGTACTATTGTTGATGATATTCTGGTAGCCACCGATGGACGAGAACTTTGCCTAATGGCCCGCCTCGTTCAACGAGCGGGATAATGGTTCTCTTCGTCCCTCGCCCTTGCTACCAACGTTGTTGCAACATACCTAACAATCTATCATCTGACATGCCTTCCTATCGGCCCCCTTTCTACTTTTAACCCACATGGTGGGCCCATAACCCACAGTTCCACAGAATCGAAACCTGACTCTCTTGTATATCCTATATTCTTTTAAGGAAGTATCATTTGCTCTTGGCTTTGTATGTAAATCACGGGACACCTTCATAGTGATATATTCTAGTTTTAGTCGCAATACCTATTTCGTTGCTCTGAACCCATCTGACACTCCGTTTCAGGAATCGAACGATTGTCTATCTGCTTGAAACTTTTTTGTGTGTGTGCATTCTTATGTTTCTCAAGATGTTTTTGTTAAGTTCTATTCGAGAGCTACTTCCTGTCACATTCACTAAACTATCTACCAGATAATCAACCTTATTATGTCCGTTTTTCCGAAGTTAACCCTTGTCCCTTCGTGAGTACGGTGAAGATCCAAAAGGAAGAATGACAACTTCATGATGATGCATTAATGCAGAGAAATAAAGACACCAATGTAATGGATCGACCTCTTTGAGAAGAGCAACAAAGACCGTGAAGATCTGTTAGAATTTCGTAACTAGAACTTTCCCTCTTGCTCCACCTCTTAAATCTCGGGATGAGATTTCTTGTAGTGGAGGAGATTTGTAACACCCCAAGAATCTTGCTACAGTGATCTCCTCCTAATGGTGGCCATGTCATCGTGATTACTATGCAACTTGCCACATGTCCAAAAATCAAAGTCAATTTCAAATTTAATTTGCAAGTCAAATATTTATTTCTCCAAAGTATAAAACTAAAATGTTCGAATTTTAGTATAAATTCCCCTGATCTTTTAAAATGTTGAACCAACATCATTTGACTCGCCAATTAATCCTTAGTAAAAATATAAAGTGGTTCAAAAACAACAAAATGACCCCTTTTCAAATAAACAAATATTTATGTATTTTCCTTTTGACTTGAAATATTGTGGGCCTCTGCAAAATAATGACTAATATTTATGTAACAAGTTTCTTAGTCGACTAAATTTATTTGGTATGAATTCTAAATGCAAAACACTGGAAAGAAATGTAAAGCAGAAAAGAAAAGTGGATAGAAAAGAGCATTGTTCACTTATGGCCCAGTGCTACAGTCTAAAGTTCAGCCCACCTAAGGCCTTCTCCTATCTCCCAACAGGGCAGGAGGCAGGGACTTGCGTGTGGCGCACATCCATGGCCACCATGGCTTGATGGCCGCCACACACACCATAGTACCCCCCAGCCCTTTAAGAACGTCCCCTAGGAACCCTAGATCGAGGTCCGATCCCCTCTCTTTCCCCATCGTGCCCCCTCCCCTTCTGCTCAAAAACGAGCTCGCGAGATCGCGCTATGGCTGTGTGTGTCATCGCCGTTGCCGCGGCCTAGTACTCCCCGGTGTTGGAGGAGTTGTCCAGGCGGACCGCTGTCAACCACCACATCTTCTTCGAGTCCCCGTTCGTCGGGAGCAGCACCACAACGACGGCATCGACCGACTCCACCAACCTCGACCGCCGCCATCTCGCCATCGTCCCGCGAGCTCCGGCCGTCCCCAACCCCCTCGAGCTCGTCCACGACCTCCCCGCAGTGAGGCCCTCGTCCAATTCCCCTTCCCCCTTAGAATTTGTCCCATAGCCGCCGCCCTTAAGTTCGCCCGAAGCTCCACGTGCCCGTTGGCCTGTGGCCGCGCACACCGCGCCTAGCCCGCGACCTGGGCTCCTCCCTGCCGCGCGCATGCGCCCAAGACATCCCCTGACCGCGTCCGCCTGGGCGTGCTGCGGCGGCCGCGCGCACCCGTCACTCGCTTGCTCGGCTGCCCATACTGCTGCTTTTGCCGCCCGCACCGTAGCCGCCCCGCGCCATAGCCACCCGCTCGCCCGACGCGCTGTTGCGGCTGCGCCCACCATTGGCCTCGCCCCCACGCTCGCTCGCGTGCTCCTCGCAGCCGCCGCGACTCGCGAGCCTCCCTACAACGCCCTATAGCGCGCGCACATGCCCGTGGCCTCGCCGTCGCTGCCTAGCGCCTGCACGGCACCGCTGCACTCTACTGCTGCTCCTCTGCTATAGTAACATTCAGTTACTGTAGCAGAGGCTAGCTTCACTGCTTTTACACTGAGTAGCCCTCTAAACAACACTTAAGTAGCAGCAAAACAAGCTCTAGCATAGATAAAAATTATATGGGCGTGTAGTACACTTGACATGGTTCAATTCTTTTCATTGGCCGAAATACAAAAGTCGCCTAGATTAATTCCTATAAAAATGACAAAAGTCTATGTTCTGTTAACTAGAAGAACTGAAAAACAGATTCTGCATTTGACATCCAGTAGCACTTTTCAAACAAAGATTTGGACAGCCAAATAGGCACTAATGTAGATGAACTTGAAACTGTCATGTAGATCATGAAAAGGTGATAAAAATTGGTAAAGGGCACTACGCCATAGGATGTACAGAACCACAGTTATAGCCTTCGGAAAACAGCTAACTGATGTTTAAAACTAAGCAATTCTCAGACTTAGCCAATTTTCCAAAAATTCCAAATAACTGTTTAAAACTTTGTAAAATCATAGAAAATAATCCGTAGCTCGGACGAAAATGTTTTCTACATGAAAGTTGCTCAGAAAAATCCAACGAATCCAAATACGCGGTCCGTTCATCTGTCATGTGCTCCTAGCATGCTAAACATGTAACCGTCTCCTCTCTTTCATCTGTCCGAAAAAGCCAAACTTCGCGAAAACTTTCCCGGATGTTATCCCCCTTCGCTGGTATCGTGTAGCACTACGATAGGTCACCCCTAGCGCCGCGTATTGTCATGTCCTACTTATGTTTGCTTGTATTTACTGTTTCTCCCCCCTCTTTTCTCCGGTAGACCCCGAGACCGCTATTGATGCCCCTGTGGTCGACTACATCACCGACGACCCTTCTTCCCTTTCAGCGGAGTTTCCAGGCAAGCAAACCCCCCTTGAGCATTCCGATATCGCCCATTTCTTTCCCTCTCATGCTTGCATTAGAACTGCTACTGCTTTCTGTATGATCCTACTATGATGCATAGCCTATTGTTGTTACCTGCTTTCATACCTTACCTGCTTATCCTAAACTGCTTAGTATAGGTTGGTTAGTGATCCATCAGTGAGCCCTACCTTGTCCCAGTTGCCCCGCTTTATGTTCGATGACTCGATCAACGTGATCGACGTCCAGGCCCTGACACCGCACATCACCCCCCCTAGTTGTACAACTCTGCAGAGTTACCATCGAGTGCCGAGGGTGGAACCTCTTACATCACTCCTGATGAGATCTCTGTAGTGTAGCTATACGGTCGAGGTCATCGAGGGTGATTTCCTCCTTAACCACTTCCGTTACCGCTCTGTAGTGCAACCCCTCAAGTGTGAACCTCGAGGGTGGATCCTCTTACGTTCACCTTGATGATAACATCGAGTGGGATTCACCGGGGGTGATTCCTCGGGTTTTCCCCTTGGTGTTAGACACACAGTTACTATGGTTACTATGACTTTACACTGAACCATGTTACTAAAGACGGGTTGACCTGGAAGGTACCCGCGTGAGCTTAATAGCGAGTGATGTGGAGTCGGGTTGACTTGGAAGGTGCCCGCGAGATAACTACGAGGCGTGACCGGGCATTCTTAGCCCTTGCCGCAAGTACTCGAGAAGGGGCAATGGGGTCACATCTTTTGTGAGTCTCTGCTTGTTACCGCGTGCTCCCAATCCACTATGATTTGGATATTTGATATGAGGGGCCTCTGGCCTGATAGCACTAACCATCACGTGGGCATAGTATGGGCGTTCTGCGTCGTATACATCAGCCGAAGCTTAATAGACGTCAGCGACTAAGCGGCGCGCGCCGGGTTGGACTGCGTAAGCACCTGCCTTGTTGAAGGAGGTAGCTAGGTCTGCTCACCGGCCGCGTACGCAACGTGTAGGAGTTCCCGGGGAGATGGCCCATGACCCCTGGGGGCATAGGTTTAGTCCGCCGTGCTGGCCTCTCTATTAAGTCTAGGTCGGGTTGCGGCGTATTATTTGGCCGAGGCCGGGCATGACCCAGGAAAGTGTGTCCGGTCGGAGTTAATCAAGCGTGGTGGGTAAGTTGGTGCACCCCTGTAGGGAAGAAAACATCTATCGATAGCCTGTCCTACGGTAACGGACACTTGGAGTTGTATCCCGATCGATACAACTAGAACTGGATACTTGTGATGAGAAATGAACGGATGGTGATGAGAATTGGATTGTGATGATAAGTGGATAGTATGGCTCTGGGATTGCTTTCTCGCAGGGAGTCGAGAAAGGATCTCTGGCTGAGGTTGATAACACTACTACTACTTTACTTTATGCTACTCTACTCCCTCCTGTTTGCTGCAAGATGGTGGTTTCCAGAAGATGCTAGTCTTCGATAGGCTAGGCTTTCCCCTTCCCTTCTGGCATTCTGTAGTTTAGTCCACAGATACAACCCATTCCTTTGATACAGATACACACTTAGTTTAGATCTGATGTAAGTCTTGCGAGTACTTTGGATTAGTACTCACGGTTGCTTTGCTACTTCCTATTCCCCCATACCCGATTGTTGCGACCAGATGACGGATCCCAGGAGCCAGATGACGCCACTGATGACTACTACTACCTGGAGGATGCCTACTACTACGTGAAGACTGCAGACGACTAGGAGTAGTTAGGAGGCTCCTAGGCAGGAGGCCTTGCCTTTTCGATCGTTGCTGCTTTTGTGCTAGCCTTCTTAAGGCAACTTTGTTTAACTCATGTCTGTACTCAGATATTGTTGCTTCCGCTGACTCTTGTGTTTTCGAGCTTATGTATTCGAGCCCTCGAGGCCCCTGGCTTGTAATATAAAGCTTGTATTATTTTAATTTGTGTCTAGAGTTGTGTTGTGATATCTTCCCGTGAGTCCTTGATCTTGATCGTACACATTTGCGTGTATGATTAGTGTACGGTCAAATCGGGGGCGTCACAACAACTATGAGCACTGCATACTCTAGTACAGATGTTGTCAGTACTCCACTAGTACTATTGGACAGGGAGCTTAAAAAGTTACTATTGGACTTGCTATACGTGGCGAATTCCTAGTAGGAAGAGCATGCGCGAGAACAAGCACATTCACGTGGTTGAAAACAAATTGGAAACCATCTCGAGTACAAATCTAGGAGTACGTACAAATCTAACAATATTGATTGGGTGTTGTTGAATGTTGATACTTTTTTTTATCAAAGTAGAGATACTTTCACTACACATAAAACTTATATGTAAACTAGAAAGGATAGGAGGGAGTATATTGTACGTTCAAAAACGAAACAAACATTGAATACCCTTTATATATGATTTGCGGATGCTATGATCACCGGTTCAAAATTTTGAATCCGCCTTAGGTATCACACATGCCCCCACTCATTCTCTCTCGATTTCATCTCGGGGTCCGGATATCGATTGAAAGAGGACTAGGGTGGGTACAATATGTTCGTTTCTCTTATGAACGTACAATATACTCCATCTGATCCCCACAGACCCCCCCCCCCCCGCGGGTCATTTCTATCATACAAACAGACCAAACCTTTATATCCTTGCATGACACGCAATTGATCTCTGAACATCAATCGATCTCATCAACATGTGTCGGGGCATGAACCGAATGGGATGTCAAAACTAAGACGCGAAGTGACACATAGTGGAGGCAAAGTGAAACTTCAAATGAACTGTTTGTTTGTATGCATGTCAGACAAATTACAAATAAACATTGGAAATACAAGCATGGTCTAGGCCCACATGCGAATGATACTCGGCGGAATGTTCAAATGAGGCATGCGGGAGGATGGACTCGACCGGAGGGCGACATGATCGATGGAGAAGAGGGTTGGAGAGGAATGAGAAATAAGCAAATGCCACATGATTATAATTGAACGTCTCAAATAAACAATAAGTTGTCTCGCTTGGCCTACATAGTGAAAGGCCTAATGCGCAACGCGGAGCACTAACGCTCGAATATGGCCGGGAAAACAGGGAAACCAACATGTGGGGCACACCCGTCGGGACGACGTAGCACAAACTAGTCCAATGGAGGATCTGGCCCACGACCTCCTCGCCACCGGCAACCGTTCATGTGGGTCATGGGGGCCAACAACGTGGCGCAGCTCCAGCACCGCCTCTGTACACGGCGACCGCGGTGAGCGACACGCTCATCGTCGCTAGACACGGTCGGTTTCAGTGTGCCGAGGGTGGCGTTAGTGCTGTGGCACGACCAACAGTATGTTTGGTTTGTGCCCAAGGTTTCCCCATCAAAGCATTGGGTAGCCAAAATTTTGGTTGAGGTTTTGGTTGCCCATGATTTGGACGACATCGGCAAGAAAAATGAACTAGAGTTGGCTAGAGTTCATTGGCATGCCAAAAAAATGGCAATCATCCAAACAAAGACCAATCTTTGGGTCATGACCAAAATTTTGGTAAGGTGCACTTTGGCCTCAATCCAAACACACCCCAACACCCGGCTCGTCGAGGATGCACGGGGCACCGGGACGCGTTCGCGGAGTGGTGTAGCGCGGCCAACTGCATCCTCAGGACCTGATACCATGCCGGGTCGTCTTGCTTTTTCAATGACATGCCTTGATCGCATGTGAGCAAAGGGCATCTCCAATGTTTCCACGACCGCAGCTGACTACCGTGGCACACCAAAAACCCTCGTCCCTCGCACCGTCACGCGGTGCGTTCCCAGCCGGCGCCAGCTGCCCGCATTCATGTCGTTCGTCCGTATGCCGTCGTTAAGAGGCTCGGTGCCCGAGGAACTAACTCCGGCGACCTAATAACGCACCAGGACGCTTGGCCTCACCGGAATGCGCTACTTAAAGCGGCAACGCCCAGCTAACCTCCACACCATAGCGCATCGTCCTCCTACCTGGCACCACATCTGCCATGACCGCAAGCACGAACGCTCTGCGGGAGAGCTTGTCTTCGGGGATGGAGCTCAAGGTCGCCGCCCTCGCTCAAGTCACCACACAAGCGGTGGCCACGCTGGCGGCCGACAACGGGAACACGGTCAGCCACACGTCCTACTTGCCGCCATCCAATGTCCGACACTGCCGAGGTCGGGAACTCCTCCGAGGATGAGTAGGGCATGGTGTGCCAACTGGACGGTCCGTCTCCCGTGTTCTACTTTTCCTCGCCGGAGACCGCACCTTCACTTCACGGGTCTTGAACCCCGCCCCCGTACATGGAGATCGCAGATGGAGGACGTCAGTCGCTGCCGCAGATTAGGTTTAGGGTCGGGTTTCTTTTATTTTTCTGTTCTATAAAAGTTCGAAATGTAATGAAAATCTGCCGTGTTTGCATTAATCTCGGGCGGTGTATATGAACTTTCACAATAATATAGTATATTGTAGGAGTACTAGCAAGATGCCCGTGCATTGCACGGAAGATCAAGATCTTGTGGGAGAAAAGTATGAATGAGGGAAGGTCTTACCTGCAAATGCACATTCACGCATTTCACATCTCTCTACATCTACGGGAACCTACGAAAGGGTTAACGTAAATTGCCTCTCTCCCTCCTCCCCTGATTTTCATGGTGGTGGGCCCCTCCCTCCCCCCAATCTACAATCAACAGCTCACACGTTTCACATTATGTTAATTACGTAACTGGTACTACATAGGTGTAGCATTACTCGTCCTAAAAAACCCAACTAAGCCAACCTCCCAGCATATCGCGCGGGAAAAGACCCGTCCGCGCCGTTTTAGTCGGGATTACCAGATTACTAGTAGTAGCATCGATGGATCGCGTGAAGCAACAAGTTTTTTTTTGAGGGGGAGAAGCACCTAGTTTAAAAGGAAAAAAAGGTGGTACACTCACAGCACCCCTGTCACGGTCGCATTGCACCCCACACACGTTCGGTCCTGCTCACGGCTCACGCAAACGGAACGCGCTTCGGCTTGCCTCTTCACTGACACATGGGACTGCACTTGGAGAAACCGACCATGCGCCAAACTCCCCCCGCCCACCGCGCGAAAATTCTCCCCCCCCACCCAAAAATTCCCCCCAAATCCTAGATTCAACCGCCCTTCGGCCAACTAGCCAATAATATTCCCCAAACCCCCCTCCCCCCGCCCCCCTCCACTCCATTTGCTCCGCCAAAGCCACCCTCCCCGCCACGCCGATACGTCGGCACCGTGGTTCGTCGAGGGGACGCACGGCGATCCTCTCGCTCCCATAGTACACTCTCATAGACTGCCGTCCTCTAGCCACGCCGCCACCGCTGGCGATGTTCTTATGGAGGCGCACAGCGGTCAGCGCCTCCACCGTTGGCGACGTTCATGTGGAGATGCAGGGCGGTCAGCTTCTCCCACGGTATGCACATTCTAGACTGAGGCCCCGTGCATGACAGTGTATGATACATCTCCAACGTATCTATACTTTTTGATTGTTCCATGCTATTATTATCAACCTTGGATGTTTTATATGAATTAATATGCTATTTTATATGATTTTTGGGACTAACCTATTAACCTAGAGCCCAGTGCCGGTTTTTGTTTTTTCCTTGTTTTTAACTATCGCAGAAAAGGAAAATCAAACGGAGTCCAATTGACCTGAAACTTCATGGAGATCATTTTTGGACCAGAAGAAGCCCACGGAGTACCGAAGGTGGGCCAGAAGAGTCCCGAGGCCACCACGAGGGTAGGGGTGTGCCCTACCTCCCTGGGCGCGCCCCCTGCCTCGTGGCCCCCCTGACCGGCTTCTTTCGCCTATATATATCCATATACCCTAGAAACATCAGGCAAAAGAATAGATCAGGAGTTCCGCAACCAGAAGCCTACGTAGGCACTGAAAAACCAATCTAGACTTGTTCTGGCACCCTGCTGGAGGGGGGAATCCCTCTCCGGTGGGCATCTTCATCACCCCGGTGCTCTCCATGATGAGGAGGGAGTAGTTCACCCTCAGGGCTGAGGGTACATACCAGTAGCTATGTGTTTGATCTCTCTCTCTCTCTCGTGTTCTTGAGGTGATACGATCTTGATGTATCGCGAGCTTTGCTATTATAGTTGGACCTTATGATGTTTCTCCCCCTCTACTCTCTTGTGATGGATTGAGTTTTCCCTTTGATCAACTTGCCAGTTCCGTGACCTCGTGAACTTATGCATAGGGGTTGGCACACGTTTTCGTCTTGACTCTCCAGTAGAAACTTTGGGGCACTCTTTGAAGTTCTTTGTGTTGGTTGAATAGATGAATCTGAGATTGTGTGATGCATATCGTAATCATACCCACAGATACTTGAGGTGACATTGGAGTATCTAGGTGACATTAGGGTTTTGGTTGCTTTGTGTCTTAAGGTGTTATTCTAGTACGAACTCTATGATAGATTGAACGGAAAGAATAGCTTCATGTTATTTTACTACGGACACTTGAATAGATCGATCAGAAAGAATAACTTTGAGGTGGTTTCATACCCTACCATAATCTCTTTGTTTGTTCTCCGCTATTAGTGACTTTGGAGTGACTCTTTGTTGCATGTTGAGGGATAGTTATATGATCCAATTATGTTATTATTGTTGAGAGGACTTGCACTAGTGAAAGTATGAACCCTAGGCCTTGTTTCAACACATTGCAATACCGTTTGTGCTCACTTTTATCATTAGTTCCCTTGCTGTTTTTATATTTTAAGATTACAAAAACCATTGTCTACTATCCATATTGCACTTGTATCACCATCTCTTCGCCGAACTAGTGCACCTATACAATTTACCATTGTATTGGGTGTGTTGGGGACACAAGAGACTCTTTGTTATTTAGTTGCAGGGTTGCTTGAGAGATACCATCTTCATCCTACGCCTCCCACGGATTGATAAACCTTAGGTCCTCCACTTGAGGGAAATTTCCTACTGTCCTACAAACCTCTGCACTTGGAGGCCCAACAACGTCTACAAGAAGAAGGTTGTGTAGTAGACATCAAGCTCTTTTCTGGCGCCGTTGCTAGGGAGGTTAGTGCTTGAAGGTATATCTTTAGATCTTGCAATCAAATCTTTTTGTTTCTTGTTTTATCACTAGTTTAGTTTATAAAAGAAAATTACAAAAAAATGGAATTGAGTTTGCCTCATACGCTTCATCTTTTTAATATCTTTCGTGAGTATGATGGAAAGGAAAATTGTGCCAAAGTGTTAGTAGAAGAATGCACTAGAATGTTTGGCACTAAATTTTTGGATGATGAGCATGATTGCAATGTTGTTAGTATGAATTCTTTGAATATCCATGATGCTAATGTTATGCAAAGCCACAAGCTTGGGGATGCTATGTTTGATGAAGATGATATTTTTTGGCCCCCAAGTTTTGATGAGCAAATTTATTATGATGAAAGCATCCCTCCTATCTATGATGATTATTGTGATGACTTGTATGCTATAAGGAATAATGATATCCGTGAAACTTGTCATCATGATTTTAACTTTCAACTGGATTATGCCTCACATGATAGTTATTTTGTTGAGTTTTCTCCCACTACTATTCATGAGAAGAATTTTGCTTATGTGGAGAGTAATAAAAATTCTATGCTTGTACATCATGCAAAGAATGCTTTATGTGATGGTTATATTGTTGAATTCATTCATTATGCTACTGAAAATTATTATGAGGGAGGATTATATGCTTGTAGGAGTTGCAATAATATCAAGTTTCCTCTCTATGTGTTGAAAATCTTGAAGATTTGCTTGTTTTACCTTCCTATGCAAGTTGATTCTTGTTCCCATAAGTTGTTTGCTCACAAAATCCCTATGCATAGTAAGTGGGTTAGAGTTAAATGTGCTTGTCATATGCTTCATGATGCTCCCGTTATGTTTCAAGTCTTATCTTTTATGCGAGCATCATTGAAATCATCATGCCTAGCTAGGGGCGTTAAACGATAACGCTTGTTGGGAGGCAACCCAATTTTTATTTTTGTTCCTTGATTTTTGTTCATGTTTAGTAATAAATAAATCATCTATCATCTGTTATGATTGTGCTTTTTATGTTTTAATTAGTGTTTGTGCCAAGTAAAGCCTTTAGGATCTTCTTGGGTGATTGTTATTTGATCTTGCTGTAAAAAACAGAAAGTATGCGCTCACGAGAATAATTTTAATTTTTTACCAGAGAGCGATAAAATACCAATTCTACTTGAAGTAGATTAATAAACAAATTGTCTAGGACTTCCTAATTTCTCAGGATTTTTGGGGTTCTAGAAGTATACGTTTGATATAGATTACTACAGACTGTTCTGTTTTTGACAGATTCTGTTTTCCATGTGTTGTTTGCTTATTTTGATGAATCTATGAGTAGTATCGGAGGGTATGAACCATAGAGATGTTGTAATACAGTATATATTACACTAATATGAATTTAGAATGAGTTCACAACAGTACCTAAGTGGTGATTCATTTTCTTATACTAACGAAGCTTACGAGTTTTCTGTTAAGTTTTGTGTTGTGAAGTTTTCAAGTTTTGGGTAAAGATTTGATGGACTATGGAATAAGGAGTGGAAAGAGCCTAAGATTGGGGATTCCCGAGGCACCCCAAGGTAATATTCAAGGAAAACCAAGAGCCTAAGCTTGGGGATGCCCCGGAAGGCATCCCCTCTTTCGTCTTTGTTCATCGGTAACTTTACTTGGAGCTATATTTTTATTCACCACATGATATGTGTTTTGCTTGGTGCATCAATTTATTTTGTTAGGATTTTCTTGCTGTTATTTAGAACAATGTTTTCCATCTTTTATTTCAATATAAGTGGCATTGATGGTCTTTACTATGCATATTTTACAAGTCTACATGTTGCTGTTAGAAAACAGAAAGTTTACCACTGTTGCAAAAATTCCCTAGAAAAGTCAGAATGTGATAAAATGTTGAAACCTTTTGCATAATAATCTCTGATAAATTTACTACAGTGTTAATTTTATTTCATAATTTTTTTAGTTGGGAAGTATGGATCTTGCTGCATTCTTCACAGACTGTCCTGTTTAGGCAGATTGCTGTTATTTTGCATTGTTTGCATATGTTTGCTTGTTTAATGATTCTATTGGAGGATAGGACTATTAAATATGCGGAGGCATTTAGTATGAAATTTTGATTAATAATTTTACTGATTTGCTACAGAAGAGTATGATAAGGTTTTTGCATTGGTTTATACTAACTTATCTCACGAGTCCTTGTTGAGTTTTGTGTGGATGAAGCTTTTGAGATTTAGGGAAACCGTGATATGAGAGGAATTAAGGAGACACAAAAGCTCAAGCTTGGGGATGCCCAAGGCATCCCAAGATAATATTTCAAGAAGTCTCAAGCGTCTAAGCTTGGGGATGCCCCGGTTGGCATCCCACCTTTCTTCTTCAACAACTATCGGTTAGTATCGGTTGATCCTAAGTTTTTGCTTCTTCACATGATGTTTGCTATTCTTAGATGTCATTTTATTTTGTTTTGCTTACTTTTTGAATAAAGTACCAAGATCTGAAATTATTAAATGTTAGAGAGTCTTCATATAGTTACATAATTATTCGACTACTAATTGATCTTCACTTACATCCTTCGGAGTAGTTTATTGTTTGCTCTAGTGCTTCACTTATATCTTTTTAGACCACGGCAGTGGTTTTATTTTGAAAAAATAGATGAACTCTCATGCTTCACTTATATTATTTTGAGAGTCTTTAGAACAGCATGGTAGTTGATTTGGTTATGAAACTAGCTAGTCCTATTATTATGGGCATTCAAGATGGGTATAATAAAAACTTTCATATAGAGTGCATTGAATACTATGAGAAGTTTGATACTTGATGATTGTTTTGAGATATGAAGATAGTGATATTAGAGTCATTCTAGTTGAGTAGTTGTGAATTTGAGAGATACTTGTGTTAAAGTTTGTGATTCCCGTAGCATGCACGTATGGTGAACCGTTATGTGATGAAGTCGGAGCATGATTTATTTATTGATTGTCTTCCTTATGAGTGGCGGTCGGGGACGAGCGATGGTCTTTTCCTACCAATCTATCCCCCTAGGAGCATGTGCGTAGTTCTTTGTTTCGATAACTAATGGATTTTTGCAATATGTGAGTTCTTTATGATGAATGTTGAGTCCATGGATTATACGCACTCTCACCCTTCCACCATTGCTAGCCTCTCTAGTATCGCGCAACTTTCGCCGGTACCATAAACCCACCATATACCTTCCTCAAAACAGCCACCATACCTACCTATTATGGCATTTCCATATCCATTACGAGATATATTGCCATGCAATTTTCCACCGTTCCGTTATTATGACACGCTTCATCATTGCCATATTGCGTGCATGATCATGTAGTTGACATCGTATTTGTGGCAAAGCCACCGTTCATAATTCTTCATACATGTCACTCATGCATCATTGCATATCTCAGTACACCGCCGGAGGCATTCATATAGAGTCATATCTCATTCTAAGTATTGAGTTGTAATTCTTGAGTTGTAAGTAAATAAAAGTGTGATGATCATCATTATTAGAGCATTGTCCTAGTGAGGAAAGGATGATGGAGACCATGATTCTCCCACAAGTCGGGATGAGACTCTGGATGAAAAAAAAGAAAAAAAGAGAAAGGACATAAAAAAGGGAGAAGGCCCAAAAAAGAGAGAGAAAGAGAGAAGGCACAATGCTACTATCCTTTTTCCACACTTGTGCTTCAAAGTAGCACCATGATCTTCATGATAGATAGTCTCCTATGATATCACTTTCGTATACTAGTGGGAATTTTTCATTATAGAACTTGGCTTGTATATTCCAATGGTGGGCTTCCTCAAATTGCCCTAGGTCTTCATGAGTAAGCAAGTTGGATGCACACCCACTTAGTTCTTTTGTTGAGCTTTCATACACTTATAGCTCTAGTGCATCCGTTGCATGGCAATCCCTACTCACTCACATTGATATCTATTGATGGGCATGCTTGATACATCTCCAACGTATCCATAATTTTTTTATTGTTCCATGCTATTATATTATCAACCTTGGATGTTTTATATGCATTAATATGCTATTTTATATGATTTTTGGGACTAACCTATTAATCTACAACACAGTGCCAGTTTCTGTTTTTTCCTTGTTTTTAACTATCATAGAAAAGGAAAATCAAATGGAGTCCAATTGACTTGAAACTTCACGGAGATCCTTTTTGGACCAGAAGAAGCCCAGAAAGTACCGGAGGTGGGCCAGAAGAGTCCCGAGGCCACCACGAGGGTGGGGTGCGCGCCCTACCCCCTAGGCGCGCCCCCTGCCTCGTGGCCGCCTCGTGCCCCCCCCCCCCTGACCGACTTATTTCGCCTATATATATCCATATACCGTAGAAACATTGGGGAACAAAATAGATCAGGAGTTCCGCCGCCAGAAGCCTCTGTAGCCACCGAAAACCAATCTGGCATCTTCATCATCCCGGTGCTCTCCATGATGAGGAGGGAGTAGTTCACCCTCGGGGCTGAGGATATGTACCAATAGCTATGTGTTTGATCTCTCTCTCTCTCTCTCGTGTTCTTGAGGTGATACGATCTTGATGTATCGCGAGCTTTGCTATTATAGTTGGATCTTATGATGTTTCTCCCCCTCTACTCTCTTGTGATGGATTGAGTTTTCCCTTTGAAGTTATCTTATCGGATTGAGTCTTTAAGGATCTGAGAACACTTGATGTTTGTCTTGCATGTGCTTATTTGTGGTGACAATGGGATATCATGTGATCCACTTGATGTATGTTTTGGTGATCAACTTGCGAGTTCCGTGACCTCGTGAACTTATGCATAGGGGTTGGCACACGTTTTCGTCTTGACTCTCCGGTAGAAACTTTGGGGCACTCTTTGAAGTTCTTTGTGTTGGTTGAATAGATGAATCTGAGATTGTGTGATGCATATCGTATAATCATACCCACATACACTTGAGGTGACATTGGAGTATCTAGGTGACATTAGGGTTTTGGTTGATTTGTGTCTTAAGGTGTTATTCTAGTACGAACTCTATGATAGATTGAACGGAAAGAATAGCTTCATGTTATTTTACTACGGACTCTTGAATAGATCGATCAGAAAGGATAACTTTGAGGTGGTTTCGTACCCTACCATAATCTCTTCGTTTGTTCTCCACTATTAGTGACTTTGGAGTGACTCTTTGTTGCATGTTAAGGGATAGTTATATGATCCAATTATGTTATTATTGTTGAGGGGACTTGCACTAGTGAAAGTATGAACCCTAGGCCTTGTTTCAACACATTGCAATACCGTTTGTGCTCACTTTTATCATTAGTTACCTTGCTGTTTTTATATTTTAAGATTACAAAAACCATTATCTACTATCCATATTGCACTTGTATCACCATCTCTTCGCCGAACTAGTGCACCTATACAATTTACCATTTGTATTGGGTGTGTTGGGGACACAAGAGACTCTTTGTTATTTGGTTGCAGGGTTGCTTGAGAGAGACCATCTTCATCCTACGCCTCCCACAGATTGATATACCTTAGGTCATCCACTTGAGGGAAATTTGCTATTGTCCTACAAACCTCTGCACTTGGAGGCCCAACAACGTCTACAAGAAGAAGGTTGTGTAGTAGACATCAGTGTAGCACTGTATGTTAGCTGATAGACGCTGTTAATCTCACTGTTTGCAGAAGTAGTTTACAGTCAATATGCTCTGCTTAAGAAGCTTCCTTGCCCTGTTCTGCACTCAATCTACTTAGCTGAGATGGCATGCCAAGGCCGGTTAGTTGCTAAAATATCCTGCCATATATTTATTGTGACGTAGATTGCCATGGTCTAGTAGCCAATATGTTAGGTGAAATAGCTCTACACCGTTTTATACTTGATCTTTGTTGCTGTGATGGCCTTCGATAGTTCGATGGATGTGTGCTCGGCCTCATTGACTGCTGAAACAGCCTGCCATAATTTAGGAATCAAATCTGTTTGCTGAATTAGCGTTACATATATTTCGTTACTTATATCCGCTCGTCCAAATATCTTGCCATAGCTTTAGACATCGACCTAGGTATTTTCTTCTGGAGTTCATAAAAAAGCATATATGTTTTTCCTGTAATATCTAGTAGAAGAACTAATTTGTATGTATAACAGATGGACAGGACTTGGATAACTTCTGCTCAAAGATTCTCCGTTGCATATGTCGAGGGGGTTGAAAACTTCATGAACTTTATCAGAGCTGAGTACGGTGGTGTGAAATCAGATGTGCTCTGCCCGTGTAGCAGTTGTATGAATTCAGTTACAAGACCCTAGTCAACTGTGCAAAATCATCTACACTTGTATGGGATGTCGGTCACATATACTAGGTGGGTTCATCATGGTGAAGCTGTGAACGTCAATGTTATTGACTACGTGGAAGCAGCAGATCACCATCTTGATCTTCCTTATGCTCAGGTGGAAGAGGAGGAGGAGGAGGTGGTGGCGGAGCCAGTGAGTTTGACCAACATTGAAACAATGCTACGAAATGCTCGTGCATTCCATGAACTTTCAACTGCAGAAGAAAAACGGTGGGCCTGCATGTTGGAACAATGCAACGTGGCTGTCACCCAGGAAATAAGCTGTCAGTATTCTCAGCTATGGTCACCTTTCTTCAGGTGAAGACATCTAAGTGGATGACCAACAAATCATTCGATGTGATGTTGGCTGCTTTCCACAAAGCTTTCCCGGATGCATCTGAGCTGCCACACACCTACAGTAAAATGAAGAATTTCCTTCATGCAGTTGGAATTGGATATGATATGGTCCATGTTTGTAATAATAATTGTGTTCTATTCCGGAAGGATTATGCCAACTTAAGTGAATGCCTGAAATGCAAATCATCAAGATGGAAAGATAGCGATGTTGTGAAGAGGATTCTTCATAATGTTCTGAGACATTTTCCAATTACACCAAGATTGCAGAGGTTGTTTCATGATGCTGAAACAAGAGAGGATGTACTGTGGCATTCTAGGAACCAGGAGTACAGAGATCAGAATGTAATGGGCCATCCATCACATGGTAGTGAGTGGAAAAACTTCAATCAGAAGCATGAAAAATTTGCTGCTGACCCGAGAAACATTAGACTTGGCTTAGCTTCAGATGGATTTAACCCATTTGGCCACCAGAGCGCCACATATAGCATGTGGCCAGTGCTTGTTATCCCTTACAACATGCCTCCAAATGTCTGCACCAAAGAATCAAACTACATGATGGCCTTGCTCATCCCAGGTCCAAAAAGTCCTGGAAAGGATTTTGATTTGTTCATGGAGCCTCTTGTGGAGGAACTTCAACAGCTATGGAGGGGTGTTCTCACTCGAGACCTATATAGCAGCCCACCAACTGATTTCTTTCCGCGCGCTGTTATAATTTGGTGCATCCATGATTATCCGGCTTTGGGCACTATGTCAGGGCGAACGACACATGGTTACAATGCATGTGTTCGCTGTGACAAGAATCCGCTGTCATACGCAATACTTAGCAAGATCAGTTACATTGGACACTGTCGTTTCCTTGCCAAGCACAAGCCGCATCCTAGAAAATACCAAAGACATATGTTCAATGCAAAGCATGAAAATAGTGATGCGCCAAAGAGGCTCACCGCCGATGAGTTGCAAGTGGAATTAGAGAAGGTCAGGCATATTACACCAGGAAACCATCCTGATAATGGTGGCGGGAAAAGGAAGCGTGGCAGGGCATAAGACAGATTATTGTTTACCCGCAGGTCCACTTTGTGGGACTTGGAGTATTGGAAAGATTTGGATCTGCAGCATAATCTTGATCTGAAGCACATCGAGAAAAATATATGTGACAGCAATATCGGCACACTTCTTAATATTGAGGGCAAGACGAAAGATACCTTAAAATCTAGGATTGATTTGACACATGTGGGTATCAGACAGGATTTGCTGGTGCAAGATGAAGGTAAACCACGGGATATGGTACCAACTGTGTACGTCTTGGAAAAGGTAAAAAGAAAATAATTCTGCGAGGTCCTGTCACGTGTGAGATTCCCACATGGATTTGCTTCCAACCCTGAAAGGAGAGTCAGTGCAGATGGAAACAAGGTACAAGGGTTGAAACTCATGACGACCACGTCCTACTTCAAAGGGTTTTACCTGTTATCCTTAGAGGATTGGGCCGCCCTGACTTATACAGAGCAGTTGCAGAGTTGGGACAATTCTTCAGGGAACTCTGCAGTAGAAATATCAGGATAGATACTTTGGAGCGTCTTAGAGACAAGATACCAACTATCCTATGCGACCTTGAGAAGATATATCCTCCAGCCTACTTTGATGTGATGGTGCATTTGGCTGCTCATCTACCTGATGAGGCACTACTTAGAGGTCCAATACAGTATGGCTGGATGTACCCTATTGAAAGGCGGCTAGGCACTTTCAAGGGCTATGTTAGGAACAGAGCTAGACCCGAGGGTTCCATTGCAGAGGCCTACATTGCTACAGAAGCGTTGACATTCTGCTCAAAATACATTGAAACAGCTGACCAGCTTAGCAACGAGGTGGATGAAGACATGCTACCTCTTGAGCACTGCGTTGGATTTCCCCGAAGAGGAGAGGATGATGCAGCAAAGTAGCATAAGTATTTCCCTCAGTTTTTGAGAACCAAGGTATCAATCCAGTAGGAGGCTACATGCGAGTCCCTTGTACATACACAAAAACAATAGCTCAACGCAACCAACGCGCTTAGGGGTTGTCAATCCCTTCACGGTCACTTACGAAAGTGAGATCTGATAGAGATGATAAATAATATTTTTGGTATTTTTGGTATAGAGATGCAAAGTGAAAAGCAAAGGCAAAGTAAAAAAGCAAAGCAATAATAAAGTGATGGAGATTGATATGATGAGAAAGAGACCCGGGGGCCATAGGTTTCACTAGTGGCTTCTCTCAAGAGCATAAGTATTCTACGGTGGGTGAACAAATTACTGTTGAGCAATTGACAGAATTGAGCATAGTTATGAGAATATCTAGGTATGATCATGTATATAGGCATCACGTCCGAGACAAGTAGACCGACTCCTGTCTGCATCTACTACTATTACTCCACTCATCGACCGCTATCCAACATGCATCTAGAGTATTAAGTTAAAAATAGAGTAACACCTTAAGCAAGATGACATGATGTAGAGGGATAGTTTCATGCAATATGATAAAAACACCATCTTGTTATCCTCGACGGCAACGATACAATACGTGCCTTGCTGCCCCTTCTGTCACTGGGAAAGGACACCGCAAGATCGAACCCAAAGCTAAGCACTTCTTCCATGGCAAGAAAAACCAATCTAGTAGGCCAAACCAAACTGATAATTCGAAGAGACTTGCAAAGATAACCAATCATACATAAAAGAATTCAGAGAAGATTCAAATATTATTCATAGATAGACTGGATCATAAACCCACAATTCATCGGTCTCAACAAATACACCGCAAAAAGAAGATTACATTGAATAGATCTCCATGAGAGAGGGGGAGAACATTGTATTGAGATCCAAAAAGAGAGAAGAAGCCATCTAGCTACTAACTATGGACCCGTAGGTCTGAAGTAAACAACTCACACTTCATCGGAGGGGTTTGGATGATGATGTAGAAGCTCTCCGTGATCGATGCCCCCTCCAGCGGAGCTCCGGAACAGGCCCCAAGATGGGATCTCGTGGATACAGAAAGTTGCAGCGGTGGAATTAGGTTTTTGGCTCCGTATCTGATCGTTTGGGGGTACGTGGATATATATAGGAGGAAGAAGTATGTCGGTGGAGCAACAGGGGGCCCACGAGGGTGGAGGGCGCGCCTGGGGGGGGGGGGGCGGGCGCGCCCCCTACCTCGTGGCCTCCTGTTAATTGGCTTGACGTAGGGTCCAAGTCTCCTGAGTTGTATTCGGTGAGAAAATCACGTTCCCGAAGGTTTCATTCCGTTTGGACTCCGTTTGATATTCCTTTTCTTCGAAACCCTAAAACAGGCAAAAACAACAATTCTGGGCTGGGCCTCCGATTAATAGGTTAGTCCCAAAAATAATATAAAAGTGGATAATAAAGCCCAATAATGTCCAAAACAGTAGATAATATAGCATGGAGCAATCAAAAATTATAGATACGTTGGAGACGTATCAAGCATCCCCAAGCTTAATTCCTGCTCGTCCTCTAGTAGGTAAATGATAAAAATATAATTTTTGATGCGGAGTGCTACTTGGCATAATTTCAATGTAAATCTTCTTAATTGTGGTATGAATATTCAGGTTCAAAAGATTCAAGACAAAAGTTCATGTTGACATAAAAATAATAATACTTCAAGCATACTAACAAAGCAATTATGTCTTCTCAAAATAACATGGCCAAAGAAAGCTATCCCTACAAAATCATATAGTCTGGCTATGCTCTATCTTCACCACACAAAGTATTTAAATCATGCACAACCCTGATGACAAGCCAAGCAATTGTTTCATACTTTTGAGATTTTCAAAACTTTTTCGATCTTCACGCAATACATGAGCATGAGCCATGGATATAGCACTATATGTGGAATAGAATGGTGGTTGTGGAGAAGACAAAAAGAGGGGAAGATAGTCTCACATAAACTAGGCGTATCAACGAGCTATGGAGATGCCCATCAATAGATATCAATGTGAGTGAGTAGGGATTGCCATGCAACGGATGCACTAGAGCTATAAGTATATGAAAGCTCAACAAAAGAAACTAAGTGGGTGTGCATCCAACTCGCTTGCTCACGAAGACCTAGGGCATTTTGAGGAAGCCCGTCATTGGAATATACAAGCCAAGTTTTATAATGAAAGATTCCCACTAGTATATGAAAGTGACAGAATGAGAGACTCTCTATCATGAAGATCATGATGCTACTTTGAAGCACAAGTGTGGTAAAAGGATAGTAACATTGTCCCTTCTCTCTTTTTCTCTCATTTTTTGGGCCTTCTCTTTTTTTATGGCCTCTTTTTCTTCTTTTTTATTTTTCGTCCGGAGTCTCATCCCGACTTGTGGGGGAATCATAGTCTCCATCATCCTTTCCTCACTTGGGACAATGCTCTAAAAATGATGATCATCACACTTTTTATTTTTCTTACAACTCAATAATTACAACTCAATACTTAGAACAAAATATGACTCTACATGAATGCCTCCGGTGGTGTACCGGGATATGCAATGAATCAAGAGTGACATGTATGAAAGAATTATGAACGGTGGCTTTGCCACAAATACGATGTCAACTACATGATCATGCTAGCAATATGACAATGATGGAGCGTGTCATAATGAACGGAACGGTGGAAAGTTGCATGGCAATATATCTCAGAATGGCTATGGAAATGCCATGATAGGTAGGTATGGTGGCTGTTTTGAGAAAGGTATTTGGTGGGTGTATGATACCGGCAAAAAGTGCGCGGTATTAGAGAGGCTAGCAATGGTGGAAGGAAGGAAAGTGCGTATAATCCATGGACTCAACATTAGTCATAAAGAACTCATATACTTATTGCAAAAATCTAGAAGTTATCAAAGCAAAGTATTATGCGCATGCTCCTAGGGGGATAGATTGGTAGGAAAAGACCATCGCTCGTCCCCGACCGCCACTCATAAGGAAGACAATCAATAAATAAATCATGCTCCGACTTCATCACATAACGGTTGCATGCTATGGGAATCACAAACTTTAACACAAGCATTTCTCAAATTCACAACTACTCAACTAGCATGACTCTAATATCACCATCCTCATATCTCAAAACAATTATCAAGCATCAATTTTTTTCTTAGTATTCAACGCACTCAAAAGAAAGTTTTACAAATCTTGAATACCAAGCATATTTATTATTAAGCAAATTACCATGCTATTAAGACTCTCAAAATAATCTAAGTGAAGCATGAGAGATCAATAGTTTCTATAAAACAAATCCACCACCGTGCTCTAAAAGATATAAGTGAAGCACTAGAGCAAAATTATATAACTCAAAAGATATAAGTGAAGCACATAGAGTATTCTATAAAATTCCAAATTATGTATGGCTCTCTCAAAAGGTGTGTACATCAAGTATGATAGTGGTAGGCTAACAAGCAAAGACTCAAATCATAAAAGACGCTCCAACCAAAACACATATCATGTGGTGAATAAAAATATAGCTCCAAGTAAAGTTACCAATAGAAGTAGACGAAAGAGGGGATGCCTTCCGGGGCATCCCCAAGCTTTGGCTTTTAGGTGTCCTTAGATTATCTTGGGGGTGCTATGGGCATCCCCAAGATTAGGATCTTGCCACTCCTTGTTCCATAATCCATCAAATCTTTACCCAAAACTTGAAAACTTCACAACACAAAACTCAAAGTAGAAAATCTAGTGAGCTCCGTTAGCGAAAGAAAACAAAATACCACTTCAAGGTACTGTAATGAACTCATTATTTATTTATATGGGTGTTATACCTACTTTATTCCAACTTATCTATGGTTTATAAACTATTTTACTAGCCATAGATTCATTAAAATAAGCAAACAACACACGAAAAATCGAATCTGTCAAAAACAGAACAGTCTGTAGTAATCTGTAGCTAGGGCAAGATCTGGAACCCCAAAAATTCTAAAATAAATTTCTGGAGGTGAGGAATTTATCTATTAATAATCTGCAAAAATAATTAACTAAATATCACTCTCCAAATAAAAATGACAGCAGTTCTCGTGAGCGCTAAAGTTTCTGTTTTTTACAGCAAGTTCAACAAGACTTTCCCCAAGTCTTCCCAACGGTTCTACCTGGCAAAAACACTAATTAAACACAAAAAACACAACCAAAACAGAGGATAAATAATTTATTTATTACTAAACAGGAGAAAAAAGCAAGGAATAAAAATAAAATTGGGTTGCCTCCCAACAAGCGCTATCGTTTAACGCCCCTAGCTAGGCATAACAAGCAATAATAGATCTAGGTATTGCCATCTTTTGTAGGCAATCCATAAGTGGCTCTCATGATAGATTCATATGGTAATTTTATTTTCTTTCTAGGGAAGTGTTCCATGCCCTTTTTTAATGGAAATTGGAATCTAATATTCCCTTCCTTCATATCAATAATTGCACCAACCGTTCTAACGAAAGGTCTACCGAGAATAATAGGGCAAGAAGGATTGCAATCTATATCAAGAACGATAAAATCTATGGGCACATAATTCCTATTTGCAACAATAAGAACATAATTAATTCTTCCCATAGGTTTCTTAATAGTGGAATCCGCAAGATGCAAGTTTAGAGAGCAATCATCAAAATCACGGAAATCTAGCAAATCACACAAAGTTTTGGGAATAGTAGAGACACTAGCACCCAAATCACACAAAGCATAAAACTCATGATCTTTAATTTTAATTTTAATAGTTGGTTCCCACTCATCATAAAGTTTTCTAGGGATAGGAACTTCCAATTCAAGTTTTTCTTCATAAGATTGCATCAAGGCATCAACGATATGTTTAGTAAACGCTTTATTTTGACTATAAGCATGAGGAGAATTTAGCACGGATTGCAACAAGGAAATACAATCAATCAAAGAGCAATTTTCATGGTTAAATTCCTTGAAGTCCATAATAGTGGGTTTAGCAACATCTAGGGTTTTAATTTCTTCAATCCCACTTTTATCAAATTTAGCATCAAGATCAAAAGATTCAGAATTCTTAGAACGCCTTCTAGGTAAAGGTGGATCATATTCAGTCCCATCATTATCAAGATTAATATTGCAAAACAAAGATTTAATAGGGGACACATCAATAACTTTTAGATCTTCATCATTACTTTCATAGGAACTAGAAGAACGCGCTTTTATAAAGGCATATTTCTTAGCACGCATCCTAGCGGTTCTTTCTTTGCACTTGTTCCATGAATCAATACTATTTTTAGGCAAATTTGAAAACCAAGCTTTAGCACGGTCTCTAAGCGAAAAAGGAAATATATTCAATTTAACAATATCATTATCGACATCTTTCTTCTTTTGCATGTCACACAAATCAACGAAGCTATTAAGATGGGTAGCGGCATCTTCACTAGGAAGGCCGGAGAACGGATCTTTCATGACGGGATTCAGCAAAGCAGTATTAATTTCACAAGATTCAACATTGGTAAGAGGAGCAATCTGAGTGCTAAGGAAATCATTGTTGTTGGTATTGGTGAAGTCACACAATTTAGTAGTATCTTGAGCCATCGCGACAAACAAGCAAAGTAACACACAAGCAAACAAAAGGCAAATGGGCAAAAAGACGCAAATAGAGAAACAAAGGGAGGATAGAGAGAGAGAGAGAGGGCGAATAAAATGACAAGGTTGAATTGGGGGAAGAGGAAAACGAGAGGCAAATGGCAAATAATGTACTGCGGGAGATAGGGATTGTGATCAGTACTTGGTATGTTGACTTTTGCGCAGACTCCCCGGCAACGGCGCAGAAATTCTTCTTGCTACCTCTTGAGCACTGCGTTGGATTTCCCCGAAGAGGAGTGGATGATGCAGCAAAGTAGCGTAAGTATTTCCCTCAGTTTTTGAGAACCAAGGTATCAATCAGTAGGAGGCTACGCGCGAGTCCCTCATACCTACACAAAACAATAGCTCAACGCAACCAACGCGCTTAGGGGTTGTCAATCCCTTCACGGTCACTTACGAAAGTGAGATCTGATAGAGTTGATAAATAATATTTTTGGTATTTTTGGTATAGAGATGCAAAGTGAAAAGTAAAAGGCAAAGTAAAAAAGCAAAGCAATAATAAAGTGATGGAGATTGATATGATGAGAAAGAGACCCGGGGGCCATAGGTTTCACTAGTGGCTTCTCTCAAGAGCATAAGTATTCTACGGTGGGTGAACAAATTACTGTTGAGCAATTGACAGAATTGAGCATAGTTATGAGAATATCTAGGTATGATCATGTATATAGGCATCATGTCCGATACAAGTAGACCGACTCCTGCCTGCATCTACTACTATTACTCCACTCATCGACCGCTATCCAGCATGCATCTAGAGTATTAAGTTAAAAACAGAGTAACGCCTTAAGCAAGATGACATGATGTAGAGGGATAGTTTCATGCAATATGATAAAAAAACCCATCTTGTTATCCTCGATGGCAACGATACAATACGTGCCTTGCTGCCCCTTCTGTCACTGGGAAAGGACACCGCAAGATTGAACCCAAAGCTAAGCACTTCTCCCATGGCAAGAAAACCCAATCTAGTAGGCCAAACCAAACTGATAATTCGAAGAGACTTGCGAAGATAACCAATCATACATAAAAGAATTCAGAGAAGATTCAAATATTATTCATAGATAGACTGGATCATAAACCCACAATTCATCGGTCTCAACAAACACACCGCAAAAAGAAGATTACATCGAATAGATCTCCACGAGAGAGGGGGATAACATTGTATTGAGATCTAAAAAGAGAGAAGAAGCCATCTAGCTACTAACTATGGACCCGTAGGTCTGAAGTAAACTACTCACACTTCATCGGAGTGGTTTGGATGATGATGTAGAGGCCCTCCGTGATCGATGCCCCCTCCGGCGGAGCTCTGGAACAGGCCCCAAGATGGGATCTCGTGGATACAGAAAGTTGCGGCGGTGGAATTAGGTTTTTGGCTCTGTATCTGATTGTTTGGGGGTACGTGGATATATATATAGGAGGAAGAAGTACGTCGGTGGAGCAACAGGGGGCCCACGAGGGTGGAGGGCGCACCTAGGGGGGGCAGGCGTGCCCCCCTACCTCGTGGCCTCCTGTTAATTGGCTTGACGTAGGTTCCAAGTCTCCTAAGTTGTATTCGGTGAGAAAATCACGTTCTCGAAGGTTTCATTCCGTTTGGACTCCGTTTGATATTCCTTTTCTTCGAAACCCTAAAACAGGCAAAAAACAGCAATTCTAGGCTGGGCCTCCGATTAATAGGTTAGTCCCAAAAATAATATAAAAGTGGATAATAAATCCCAATAATGTCCAAAACAGTAGATAATATAGCATGGAGCAATCAAAAATTATAGATACGTTGGAGACGTATCAAGACAATCCCGGGCTCAATGTTTTCGATTATTCTATTCGAGTTACAGGGAAGAGTCGACAAGAGTACAAACCTAAATATTTGAACAAAATGGTTTGGTATGTGTTGAATAACTGTTCTGAGATACTACCTTATATCAAGTAAGTGCTAAGTACTGCAGCTTATACATCGTAATCTACTAAACTTGCAGCACATTCTTATATATTTAGATGTTTGACGCGATCACTATGTTGTGCAGCATCTACAAAAAGGAGTTACTGCCGCAAAATCCAAGAAACATTGACAAACTGGTTATGGCAGGATTTGCAAAATGGTTCAAGAGCCATGTAAGATTTTGAATTACACTGTCAGTTTTTTTAATATATTGAGTACATAAGATGACAAGCTTGGCTATTTTCTAACCATAGGTTAAGAAGATGCGGGAGGATGGGCAGGCATTTGATGATGCCCTTTACTCACTAGTAATGGGTCCTGATACTCGGGTAAGACATTATGAATGTTGCGTTTTTGGAGATGTGCGCTACAGCACCCTTGCATGAGACGAAGGCAGGAAGACACAAAACAGTGCCATCATGAGCACGGATACGTATGATAAAGAGACAACTGAAATGTATGCTAACATAATAGACATTGTTCAGTTGCAGTATATCTCCAGTGTCAAGGATCATCGGTGTGTGGTTCTGTTGTGTTATTGTTGGTATAACCTATTTTCCAGGATCGCAAAACCCAGAGCTGATGATTATTTCAAATCCATCAATGTCAAGGCGGCGTACCAGACCAACAAGCCTTTTATTTTGGCAAATCAAGCAACACAGATACTTTTCTTGGAAGACACATTTGCACGTAGCGATGACTGGAGAGTATTGCAAAGGTTTGAGCATAGGAATTCATTTAATGAAGTTGCACAACAAGATGATGCTTAAACTGCTCCTGATGTACAAGATAACACAGATGTTCCTAATATCTTTGAGAACCATCACATCAATGACGCCGGTGAAAAGATTGTCTGTCGTGCTGTGGACATACAAGAGTTGATCAAGAAGAAGCCAACGTTCGAGGACGTTGAGGATGAAGAAGAAGATGACACCGTGGGGAATTACAATTCAGACTGATACACATGGCGAAGATGTTGACGCTGCTGCTGCGGATGATGATTACATTGCTTTTGTTGTATTTGCCTGTCAGAAGACGTTTTTTATCTACTATGTGAAATTGTGTTTGCTATGACAACTGAAACCTGATGAACATGTTGTTTAGTATTTTCCTGTGAGAACATCACTTGCTATGTATGTTGATTTGTGTTTGGTGATTGTATGACGACTAAAACATGATGACATTGTTGTTTAGTTGTACTCATATTTGACTGTGAAACTTGAATTTGATGACATAGTTTGCTGTTGGGCTGCAATTTGCTCGACGTCTTCAAATGAGAACAAAGCTGACCCAACAGGGCCTCTGCTAATTTATTTATTTATTTATTGATTACCAAAAGGGCCTCTCCTATTTATTTATTTATGAGCAAATGGGGATACCCCCTGATTTCCGCTAATAGAAATCATTAGATGTTCACAACACTACGCCCAGCCTGTTACATAGGTTTCATTCATTACTAGTTTCAGCAAAGTGCTCATGTCATAGCCAATGAATGCATCACGAGTGCTACATACACTACAAATAAAGAGACAGTCATCCTACAGAGCACATCGATTTTGCCCATTATCTTCACAAGCTCTTTCATCTCCTCATTGCTGTTAAGGCCGTTCAGCAGCTGTTGCTTGGCCATGAGCAGAAGAACTGCATCTTTAACCTTCTGCTCTACATCTTCCTCTTCTGCCGTTCCTTCAGTTACTTGTCCAACACCCCAACCTGCTGGTATTGGGATTCCTCGGCTAACCAAATAACCAGCGTAGTTGCACTCCCCCACATCAGCAACTTCTCAGAAATACAAATCACATGAATCTTCCCTTTTCTGCAGGAATCAAATTGGAAGATCATCAACCAAACTATTAAAAAATCAGCAAATGAAAGCAGCAAAACAACACGTAAACGTATTATTACCCCATGATTCCGGCATTTGTAGAAGACTCGGCCAGGGTTGAGGATTGTGGTTGAGATGCGACGGATGACTCTGCGTGATTTGCAGCAGTGGCACCTAATAACCCACAAGTATAGGGGATCGCAATAGTTTTCGATAAGTAAGAGTGTCAAACCCAACGAGGAGCTAAAGGTAGAACAAGTATTCCCTCAAGTTCTATCGACCACCGATACAACTCTACGCACACTAGACGTTCGCTTTACCTAGAACAAGTATGAAACTAGAAGTACTTTGTAGGTGTTTTTGGATAGGTTTGCAATATAATAAAGATTATGTAAATAAAAAATAGGGGCTATTTAGGTAAAGACACAACTAAGTTAGTTTTAGTAAAGAGCTTTTTGTTACGAGAAAGTTATTTTTCACTAGGCAATCGATAACTAGACCGGTAATCATTATTGCAATTTTATTTGAGGGAGAGGCATAAGCTAACATACTTTCTCTACTTGGATCATATGCACTTATGATTGGAACTCTAGCAAGAATCCGCAACTACTAAAGATCATTAAGGTAAAACCCAACCATAGCATTAAAGTATCAAGTCCTATTTATCCCATACGCAACAACCCCCTTACTCGAGTTTGTGTCTCAGTCACTCACGCAACCCACTATAAGCGAATCATGAACGTATTGCAACACCCTACAATGGGGATCCCTCATGCTTGCGCAACACGGAGAGCACCATAGGACAGCACCAATAATAAAACATGCAATTCAAACCAATCTTGATCATCAAATAGCCAATGGGACAAAACGGATCTACTCAAACATCATAGGATAGCCATACATCATTGGAAAATAATATATAGCGTTGAGAACCATGTTTAAGTAGAGATTACAGTGGGTAAAAGAGGGTTACATCGCTGCATAGAGGGGGGGAGAGTTGGTGATGATGGCGGTGAAGTTGTTGGTGAAGATTGCGTTGATGATGATGGCCCCCGGTGGCACTCCGGCACCACCGGAAGCGAGGGGGAGAGAGACCCCCTCCTTCTTCTTCTTCCTTGACCTCCTCCCTAGATGGGAGAAGGGTTTCCCCTCTGGTTCTTGGTCTCCATGGCGTGGGAGGGGCGAGAGCCCCTCCGAGATTGGATTTGTCTCTTTGTCTCTCTCTGTTTCTACGTTCTCAGATTCTACCCCTTCACCGTTTTATATATTCCCGGAGATCCGTAACTCCGATTGGGCTGAAATTTTAACACGATCTCTATCCGGATATTAGCTTTCTTTCGGCGAAAGAAGGGCATCAACCACCTTACAGGGTGGCCACGAGGGTCAGGGGCGCGCCTGCCCCCTTGGGGCACGCCCCCTGCCTCGTGGCCCCCTCGGGCACCGTCTCGCGTGCATTTTTCTTCCCAAAAATCATATATATTCCAAAAAAAATCTCTGTCAGTTTTTATCCCGTTTGGACTCCGTTTGATATGGATATTCTACGAAACAAAAAACATGCAACAAACAGGAACTGGCACTGGGTACTGGATCAATATGTTAGTCCCAAAAATAGTATAAAAAGTTGCCAAAAGTATATGAAAGTTGTAGAATATTGGCATGGAACAATCAAAAATTATAGATACGCCGGAGACGTATCAGCATCCCCAAGATTAATTCCTACTCGTCCTCGAGTAGGTAAATGATAAAAAAGATAATTTTTGATGTGGAATGCTACCTAGCATAATCTTGATCATGTAATCTAATCATGGCATGAATATTAAGACACAAGTGAATCAAAGCAATAGTCTATCATTTGACATAAAAACAATAATACTTCAAGCCCACTAATAAAGCAATCATGTCTTTTCAAAATAAGAAGGCCAAAGAAAGTTATCCCTACAAAATCATATAGTCTGGCAATGCTCCATCTTCACCACACAAAATATTCACATCATGCACAACCCCAATGACAAGCCGAGCAATTGGTTCATACTTTTTAACGCGCTTCATCATTTTCAACCCTCACGCAATACATGAGCGTGAGCCATGGATATAGCACTATAGGTGGAATATAATGGTGGTTGTGGAGAATACAAAAAGGAGAAGATAGTCTCACATCAACTAGGCGTATCAACGGGCTATGGAGATGCCCATCAATAAATATCAATGTGAGTGAGTAGGGATTGCCATGCAACGGATGCACTAAGAGCTATAAGTGTATGAAAGCTCAGACTGAAAACTAAGTGGGTGTGCATCCAACTTGCTTGCTCATGAAGACCTCGGGCATTTGAGGAAGCACATCATCGGAATATACAAGCCAAGTTCTATAATTAAAATTCCCACTAGTATATGAAAGTGATAACTCAAGAGACTCTCTATATGAAGAACATGGTGCTACTTTGAAGCACAAGTGTGGTAAAAGGATAGTAACATTGCCCCTTCTCTCTTTTTCTCTCATTTTTTTAATTTTTTAAATTTATTTGGGCCTTCTCTTTTTTTGGCCTTTCTCTTTTTTTTCGTCCGGAGTCTCATCCCGACTTGTGGGGGAATCATAGTCTCCATCATCCTTTCCTCACTGGGGCAATGCTCTAATAATGATGATCATCACACTTTTATTTACTTACAACTCGATACTAGAACAAAGATATGACTCTATATGAATGCCCCCGACGGTGTACCGGGATGTGCAGCGATCTAGCGTAGCAATGACATAAAAAAACGGACAAGCCATGAAAACATCATGCTAGCTATCTTACGATCATGCAAAGCAATATGACAATGAATTCTCAAGTCATGTATATGATGATGATGGAAGTTGCATGGCAATATATCTCAGAATGGCTATGGAAATGCCTTGATAGGTAGGTATGGTGGCTGTTTTGAGGAAGGTATATGGTGGGTTTATGGTACCGGCGAAAGTTGCGCGATACTAGAGAGGCTAGCAATGATGGAAGGGTGAGAGTGCGTATAATCCATGGACTCAACATTAGTCATAAAGAACTCACATACTTATTGCAAAAGTTTATTAGCCCTCGAAGCAAAGTACTACTATGCATGCCCCTAGGGGGATAGATTGGTAGGAAAAGAACATCGCTCGTCCCCGACCGCCACTCATAAGGAAGACAATCAATAAATACCTCATGCCCCGACTTCGTTACATAACGGTTCACCATACGTGCATGCTACGGGAATCACAAACGTCAACACAAGTATTTCTACTAATCCACAACTACCCACTAGCATGACTCTAATATCACCATCTTTATATCACAAAACTATTGCAAGGAATCAAACATATCATATTCAGTCATCTACAAGTTTTATGTAGGATTTTATGACTAACCATGTGAATGACCAATTCCTGTCATCTCTCTAAATAGATATAAGTGAAGAAAGAGAGTTTAATTCTTTCTACAAAAGATATGCCCATGCTCTAACAAATATAAGTGAAGCAAAAGAGCATTCTACAAATGGTGGTTTTCTATGTAAAGAGAAACAGGCAATCCAAACTTCAAATGATATAAGTGAAGCACATGAAGCATTCTATAAAGGCATACTCAAAAGATATAAGTGAAGTGCATAGAGCATTCTATAAGTAAACCAAGGACTATCTCATACCAGCATGGTGCATAAAAGAAAAATGAAAACTAAATGCAAAAGACGCTCCAAGATTGCACATATCGCATGAACGAAATGAATCCGAAAACATATCGATACTTGTTGAAGAAAGAGGGGACGCCTTCCAGGGCATCCCCAAGCTTAGACGCTTGAGTCTCCTTGAATATTTACTTGGGGTGCCTCGGGCATCCCCAAGCTTGTGCTCTTGCCTCTCTTCCTTCTTCTCACATCGAGACCTTCTCGATCATCGAACACTTCATCCACACAAAACTTCAACAGAAAACTCGGTAAGATCCGTTAGTATAATAAAGAAAATCACTACTCTAAGTACTGTTGCAAACCAATTCATATTTTGTTTTGCATTGTGTCTACTGTAATATAACTTTTTCATGGCTTAATGCACTGATATAATTCGATAGTTTCATCAAAACAAGCAAACTATGCATCAAAAACAGAATCTGTCTAAAACAGAACAGTCTGTAATAATCTGAACATTCACCATACTTATGATACTTGAAAAATTCTGCCAAAATTAGGAAACATAAAAAATTTGTATAGAAAGAGAGTGCAAAAAGAATTAGAACCATTTGACGTTCCAGTAAAAAATGTAAAATCGCGGACTACAGCCAAAGTTTCTGTCCTGCACCGCACAAACCAACAAGCTTTGTAAACATCCTAAAGGCAAACCTTGGCACATTATTTTTATAATACAATGGAATTTTACAAGGGGATAATTATTTTTGTTGAAAAGTTTCTGTAATCAAGATTCACAGAGTTTCTGTGAGCATGAACAAAGTTCAAGGCTAGCTCCCACTTCAACAATGCTTGTCTCTCTCACTTTCACTTTCCTTTTTGAAAAAGTTTTGGGTTCCCCTCTTTATGTTTGTTGTTTTTAAACTATATGAAAGCACTCAACAGAAATAAATGACTCTCTAAAACTTCCGGGTTGTCTCCCTGGCAGCGCTTTCTTTAAAGCCATTAAGCTAGGCATATAGTGCTCAAGTAATGAATCCACCCGGATCCCAAGGTATATCAAAGCCAATTTTAATTAACAATGATTTGTAATTTAGTAGTGAGCACAAAGTAACATATATCATGCAACAACGAAGTCTAACTCTCTTCCTATGCATCGGCATGTCATAAAAGAATAATTCATGCACACATAGTAAAGGCCAATGCATAGTATAAACAGTTTCTTGCAATTTTATCGTATTGAAAACATAGAGAGGTGGAGATATAGTTCATCTCTCATAATAATTGCAAGTAGGAGCAGCAAGCACATGCATATTATATTCATCAAAATCATCATGTGTAATAGTAAGACGCAACCCATCAATATAATCCTTAATAAGTGCAAACTTCTCCGATATAGTGTAGACGGGAGAATTCAAAAAGATAATAGGACTATCATGCGTGGATGCAATAGCAACAATTTCATGTTTAACATAAGGAACTATAGCAAGTTCATCTCCATAAGCATAATTCATATTGGCATCTTGGCCACAAGCATAGCAAGCATCATCAAAAAGGGATATTTCAAAAGAATCAACGGGATCATAGCAATTATCATAGCATTCATCCTTCGGTAAGCATGAAGGAAAATTAAACAATGTATGAGTTGAAGAGTTACTCTCATTAGAAGGTGGTAACGGGTGATCAATTCGCTCTTCCTCCTTTTGTTCTTCGCTCTCCTCCTCATCTTTTTCATCCAATGAGCTCATAGTTTCATCAATTTCTTCTTCCATGGACTCCTGCAAAATATTAGTCTCTTCTTGGACAACGGAGACTTTCTTAATAAGCGCATTAATATAGGAATTATATTCATAATTAGCATAGCAATATTTCAATATAGCCAAATTTGCAGGCCTATAAACATCATCATCAAAAGCTTCATACTTTTCAAACAAAGATTCAATTTCATAAGCACCCTTAAAAGCAACAAATTCTTCTATTTGTTCCACATCATAGTAATCATATATACCATTAGCATAAGAAGTTAAGGTTTCATTATCATTAAATTTGCATGAAAAGGGAAGGTGTGAAGCCTTCATCCTAGAGCAACAAGTATAATCATAACTCAAGTATACTTGCCGAGCGTACCACTTCAATATATAAATTTGATCCCATAATAGTTTCCCTTTTTGTGTCAAGCGATAATGCCTAAAGTATTCACGTTGATCCAACGTTACTCCCATTACCAAATTGAATGGGGTTTTCTCAGGATTATCAAAGTAGTACATAATTTCTATCACATAACGAGCATCGAGGGTTTTAGGAGGTTTCTCATCTCCATTAGTAGAAAGTACGCCTAATTTTTTTGATATTTCGTGTTCCATATCCATAACTAAAGATAAAGAACAACTAAGAATAGCAAATAAAAATTACTTCGTGATAAAGCAAACAAGCACACACGAGAATATTCACCCCATGCTATTGCTCCCCGGCAACGGCGCCAGAAAAAGGCTTGATAACCCACAAGTATAGGGGATCGCAATAGTTTTCGATAAGTATGAGTGTTGAACCCAACGAGGAGCTAAAGGTAGAACAAATATTCCCTCAAGTTCTATCGACCACCGATACAAATCTACGCACACTTGACGTTCGCTTTACCTAGAACAAGTATGAAACTAGAAGTACTTTGTAGGTGTTGTTGGATAGGTTTGCAAGATAATAAAGATTACATAAATAAAAAGTAGGGGCTGTTTAGGTAAAGACACAACTAAGTTAGTTTTAGTAAAGAGCTTTTTGTTACGAGAAAGTTATTTGTCCCTAGGAATTCGATAACTAGACCGGTAATCATTATTGCAATTTTATCTGAGGGAGAGGCATAGCTAACATACTTTCTCTACTTGGATCATATGCACTTATGATTGGAACTCTAGCAAGCATCCGAAACTACTAAAGATCACTAAGGTAAAACCCAACCATAGCATTAAAGTATCAAGTCCTATTTATCCCATACGCAACAACCCCCTTACTCGGGTTTGTATTTCAGTCACTCACGCAACCCACTATAAGCGAATCATGAATGTATTGCAACACCCTACAACGGGGATCCCTCACGCTTGCGCGACTCGGAGAGCACCATAGGACAACACCAATAATAAAACATACAATTCAAACCAATCTTGATCATCAAATATCCCATAGGACAAAACGGATCTACTCAAACATCATAGGATAGCCATACATCATTGGGAAATAATATATAGCGTTGAGCACCATGTTTAAGTAGAGATTACAGCGGGTAAAAGAGGGGTTACACCGCTGCATAGAGGGGGGAGAGTTGCTGATGATGGCGGTGAAGTTGTTGGTGAAGATTGCGATCATGATGATGGCCCCCGGTGGCACTCCGGCGCCACCGGAAGCGAGGGGGAGAGACCCCCCTCCTTCTTCTTCTTCCTTGACCTCCTCCCTAGATGGGAGAAGGGTTTCCCCTATGGTTCTTGGTCTCCATGGCATGGGAGGGCCGAGAGCCCCTCCGAGATTGGATCTGTCTCTCTGTCTCTCTCTGTTTCTGCGTTCTCAGATTCTACCCCTTCACCATTTTATATATTCCCGGAGATCCGTAACTCCGATTGGGCTGAAATTTTAACACGATCTCTATATGGATATTAGATTTCTTGCGGCGAAAGAAGGGCATCAACCTCCTTACGGGGTGGCCACGAGGGTCAGGGGCGCGCCCCCTGCCTCGTGGCTGCCTCGGGCATCGTCTCGCGTGGATTTTTCTTCCCAAAAATCATATATATTCCAAAAAAATCTTCGTCAGTTTTTATCCCGTTTGGACTCGGTTTGATATGGATATTCTGCGAAACAAAAAACATGCAATAAACAGGAACTGGCACTGGGCACTGGACCAATATGTTAGTCCCAAAAATAGTATAAAAAGTTGCCAAAAGTATATGAAAGTTGTAGAATATTGGCATGGAACAATCAAAAATTATAGATACGATGGAGACGTATCAGCACCACACCAACGGCAGCGGGTTGCGATGAGCAACCGGCTGCGGTGCGTGTGCCGGCGGGGGTGTGATGAGACCCACAGGCGATGGTACGGGTGGCGACTTGGCGCATATTTGGTTGTTGCCTGCTGAAGAGCAGGTGGACGAGCTGCCAGCGGACATGGTTGCTACGGCCAGACCTTCTGATGCTAGGCAGAGTAAGTAGAGAAGAGGAGAAGCAAACGTTGGATATGTCAGTTTCATTACTTGCAAATTAGCATAGCACCATATATAGTCATAGTCTAGGTTTGGATTCGAAATAGCTACAGGAGCACGTCTCTCTTTTTTCGAAAACTCAGCAACGTCTCTTTACTGGTACACTAGCTTGTTTTGTACGCCTTCTCAAGTCTTTGATTCCTCCACCTGACATCTGGGACCCACCGGAAGGGCCTCTGTATTTTGCGAAAAACCGTGCCCCCCGCTGATAGGTCAGACCCACCAACTATCTTCGCACGCAAGGAAGTGCCTCCTTATTATGCACAAAAAAATGAATACTCCCCCTGCCAGCTGGAACCCAACATCGTGGGAGGCTGACTTGTGGGCCTACCAAGTTGATGGGGACGGAGGGCTTTGTCAACTTAGTCAATATGAACGATTCTAGCTCCAGTTACTGTATGATGTTCATCCAACGACCGTAGTGCTTCTTCAACCTCTGGTCTTCTTGCTCCAGCCGCCCAAACCAGCGTCGGTCGTGCCGCGTGCTCCTGCCTCCCGTGGCCAGCTGTGATGCCGCGGAGGCCTCACCTCCCCTACTACTCCCACCGCTGGCCAAGGCATCCCTCTACTCACCCACACCCCCTGTTATTCTACGGCGACGGCAGCCTCACACCGCAGCTGAACCAGTGAACCCTCGTACTCCTCTCCACGTGGGCATCCACTGCCGCGTCTTCCCCTACTCCGCGCCGTCCCCTTCCTAGGCCTCACCGTCGTCAACAGCCTTGGTGCTCTCGGTGCGGTGTGGTCAATGTGGTCAATGAGCGACTTCCATCGGAAGAGTACTGTACGTGGAGAGGCTGACAGCTGGGTCCACGGCCGCAGATGGGTCCATGGCCATAGCCTAGTTTTTTTGTGATTTGCCAAGTAAGTCTCTTTGTCAGGTCTGTTGGGCTACAAATCTTTCAAGACGAGGAGAGCTTCATTCGGCTGACTGAGAAAATGGTCTATCAGTAATGAGAAATGGGTTGTACATTTTTAAAACACATCAAACTAGCAATTAGTTTCAAATTTCTTTTTTTCATTTCAAAATTTTAAATTGCATTGATTTTTATGCGTGGACAATTTGTTGGATTTTATATTGATATATATTTATTTTTAAAATCAATTTGAATGTGACTCGATATTTTGGGATTAAAAACAATTCGGACCGCGCCGAAATATGCAAAATTTCGTATAATTTTTTAACCATGGCCACACTATGGCCTGTAATGCTACCAAAAAGAATATGGGCTCCAAAAAAACCCTTAAGAATTACCAAATGGGCTTTAAATTATTAGAAATAATGGCAGATGGGTTGTATGATGTTTTCCGCAGATTTGAGGTTTTCCTAAAAAAAGTTGATGCACAAGCAGTGACTGTTGGATGTCCATCCAACGGCCGTCGTGCTTCTTCAATCTCTGCTATTCCCGCTCTGGCCGCTCAAACAAGCGCCGGTGGGACTGCCTGCTCTCTCCTCCCCGCGGTCGGCTGTGCTGCCACACAGGCCTCACCGCCCCACCATAGTCCCATCGCTGGCCTAGCCATCCCTCTACTCACCCACACCTGCTGTTATTCTCCAGCGACGGCAGACGAACCAGTAAACCCTCGTATAGTCATACTCCCCTCCGCGTGGGAAACAACTGCCGAGTCTTCCCTGCCTCCGTGTCTTTCCCTTCCTAGGCCTCGTCGTCGTCCACCGCCCTGGTGCTCTCGGCGCGGCATGGTCAACATGGTCAAGGAACGACTTCCATCGGAAGAGTACTATATGTGGAGAGGCTGACAGCTGGTCCACGGCAGCCGCAAGGAAGTGCCTCCTTATTACGTGGAAAATAATTATTCCGCCACCTGACAGTAGGGACCCACCAGACGGGCCACTGTATTTCATGAAAAAATGTTTCCCCCTGACTGTTGGGACCCACCGAACGGGTCACCGTATTTCATGAAAAAAAACGTTCCCCCCGCTGTCAGCTCGGACCCACCGGAAGTGCCTCCTTATTACGCACAAAAAATGAATACCTCCATGCTAGTTGGGACCCACCTTGGTGGGTGGCTGACTTGTGGGCTTACTAAGTTGATGGGGACGGAGTGCTTTGTCAACTTAGTTAATATGAACAATTCTAGCTCCAGTGACCGTACGATGTCCATCCAACAGCCGTAGTGCTTCTTCAACCTCTGGTCTTCTTGTTCCAGCCGCCCAAAGCAGCGCCAGTCGTGCCACATGCTCCTGCCTCCCGTGGCCGGCTGTGCTGCCGCAGAGGCCTCACCGCCCCCTACTATTCTCACCGCTAGCCAGGCCCTGCAGCGACGGCAGCCTCACAGCGCAGCCGAACCAGTGAACCCTCGTACTCCTCTCCGCACGGGCTTCCACTGCCGCGTCTTCCCCAGCTCCTTGTCGTCCCCTTCCTAGGCCTCGCCGTCGTCCACCGCCCTGGTGCTCTCGGCGCGGCATGGTCAACGTGGTCAAGGAACGGCTTCCATCGGACGTGGACTGTACGTGGAGAGGCTGACAGCTGGGTCCACGGCCGCAGCAAGGAAGTGCCTCCTTATTACGCGCAAAATAATTATTCCTCCACCTGACAGCAGGGACCCACCAAACGGGCCACCGTATTTCGTGAAAGAAATGTTTCCCCCTATCTTCTGGGACCCACCAGCTACATCTTCGCACGCAAGGAAGTGCGTCCGAAAAAAAAACGATTGGCCCCCCTGACTGCTGGGACCCACTGTAACACCCATGATGCGGCTATATCTCCCACGTGTCGGAGCATGACTTAGAGGCATAACCGCATAGTAGGCATGTCGCAGGAGGGGTAATATTTACACATCCCATGTACTGAATAAGAGTGGGATAAAGAGTTGGCTTACAATCGCCACTTCACACAATACATAAATATAGCATTACATCATCCAGAATACAATCAAGGTCCGACTACGAAACCAAAATAAAGAAAGCCAACCCCTAATGCTAGATCCCCGATCGCCCCGACTGGGCTCCACTACTGATCAACTGGAAACGAAACAACACAACGAACACAATCTTCACCGAGCTCCCACTTGAGTTGGGTTGCTTCACCTGCACTGGTATCATCGGCACCTGCAACTGGTTGTGGAAGAATGTATGAGTCATGAGGACTCAACAATCTCTCACCCTCGCGATCAAGACTATTTAAGCTTATGGGTAGGAAAAGGTAGTGAGGTGGAGCTGCAGCAAGCACTAGCATATATGGTGGCTAGCTTACGCAAATGAGAGCGAGAAGAGGAGCAAAGCACGGTCATGAACTAGAAGTGATCAAGAAGTGATCCTGAAGCTACTTAAGTTCAAGCATGACACGAGACCCGTGTTCACTTCCCGGACTCCGCCGGAAAGAGACCATCACGGCTACACACGCGGTTGATTCATTTTAATTAAGTTAAGTGTCAAGTTTTCTACAACCGGACATTAACAAAATCCCATATGCCTTTAACCGCGGGCACGGCTTTCGAAAGTTCAAAACCCTGTAGGGGTGTCCCAACTTAGCCCATCACAAGCTCTCACGGTCAACGAAGGATATTCCTTCTCCTAGGAAGACCGGATCAGACTCGGAATCCCGGTTACAAGACATATCGACAATGGTAAAACAAGACCAGCAAGACCGCCCGATGTTCCGACATCCTGATAGGAGCCGCACATATCCCGTTCTCAGGGCAACACCGGATGAACACTACATACAGCTAAAACGAGCCCTGAAGTTTCCCTGAGGTGGCGCCGCAAGTGGCTCTGGTTCGGACCAACACTTAGATAAGCACTGGCCCCGGGGGGTTAAAATAAAGATGACCCTTGAGTCTGCAGAACCCAAGGGAAGGTGATAGGTTGTTAGGCAAATGTAAAACCAAGGTTGGGCCTTGCTGGAGGGGTTTTATTCAAAGCGAACTGTCAAGGGGTTGCCATAACACCCAAATGCGTAAGGAATGCAAAATCAAGGAATGTGACACCGGTATGACGGAAACTAGGGCGGCAAGAGTGGAACAAAACACCAGGCATAAGGCCGAGCCTTCCACCCTTTACCAACTATATAGATGCATTAAAGTAAATAAGATATAATAATGATATCCCAACAATATCCATGTTCCAACAAGGAACAAACTTCAACTTCACCTGCAACTAGCAACGCTATAAGAGGGGCTGAGCAAAGCGGTAACATAGTCAAACAACGGTTTGCTAGGAAAGGTGGGTTAGAGGCTTGTCATGGCAATATGAGAGGCACGATATAGCAAGTGGTAGGTATCACGGCATATCAATAGAGCGAACAACTAGCAAGCAAAGATAGAAATGATTTCGAGGGTATGGTCATCTTGCCTAAGATCCCGCAAGGAAGAAGAACGAGTCCATGAAGAAGACAAATGAACATAGTCGAACAGATCCTCACAAACGCGACGTTATCGGGACTAACCCGAAGAAGCAACACCGGAAAGAAGTAAACAAAAACAACCACCACATAAGCATGCCATGATGCACAACCAAGTATGATGCATGTCCGGTTTAATGAGGCATGGCATGGCAAAATGCACAAACAATCCTACATATTAAGTGGAGCTCAATATGCAACAAGTTGCATATTGACGGAACACCACATGTCTTATTTAGTTCTCTCTCGTTTATGTACCCAACAATATTAAATGCTGTTAAACATGACAAGAGGTGGAGCATATGAAAACTACCTATCTAGGCAAGTTTAAATGAGGCCGGAACAACAAGCAACAAGTCCGGAGAAATCCTCATGAGCATATATTAGATTTGGTACGGTTCTTCCCTAAAGGATATTTTAGAGTTGTTAAACATGCAAAGCAATGCTACCATGTTAAACTAGGCAATTTTCTACCCCATTTACATATAAAGATTATTTAAAACCGAGCTACGGTTATTTAGTTATGAATTAAATCATTTTAACAAGTTATTTAAGCAAATTTAAACAAACAACATTTTAAACATAGATGAAAGTGGCAAATTATTAGTATACACAAAATTTTAAGCAAGTTTCATATATGATTTGTTTTAATATGATGCACCATTTGTGAGTAATTATATGCATGAAGCTTGGGGGGTTTTCTGCAAAATAGGTAGAGCACTGGAATATTGCTAAAATTGCAAACAAGGGGAAAAACACACTGGGCCGAATCTGGTTGGCCCGGTAGTGTACAGGAGAGGGAGTGGAGAGGGGCTGGTTACTTTGGGCCTAAAGGAGAAGATGGGCCAGCTCGGTTTGGTGGAGAGGGAGACTAGAACGGGCGCTGGGCCTAGGCGCTTGCTCACGCTGGCGCTGGAACGGGTCAACACAGGGGGCTGTAGCGGTTTCGTCTCTGCTCGAACGGAACAGAGGAGCGGCGCGGCGAGGGACTCCGGGAAGACGTGGTGACTTGCGAGGCGGAGAAGGCGAGGGGGAGACCGGATCTGGTGGGTCGGCGCTGGGACCGGCCGGTCTTGAAGGAGATCGAGGCGCGGGAGGCAGCTCGAAGCAGAGGGACGTGGCTCCAGGCGCGGGACAGTGGAGGGAATTGACGGGATGCACGTCGGCGACCTTGAGGACGAGCGGGCGCCACGACTCTAGGAGCATGGCGGGGCGATGTAGAGGAGCAGCGGAGACGAAGGTCTGACGGGGACGCGGGTCTCCAGGGCAACGGATCTGGCCGACATCGAGGAGCTCCGGGCGGCGCAGAAATTTGAAGTGGAAGCCATGGCGCTCCCTGTCCATGGAGAAAACAGACACAGAAAAACGGGATATGGTTGGGAGAAGGAAGGAGCGGCGACGGGGTCGGCCTGCAGGTGGCGGCGCGCTCGGGCTCCAAGGCGACGAGGAGCTTCTCTCCTGCTCAGGGGCTCGAACAGCTTCACGACCCATTTGGGATCGAGGGGAGAAGAGGCTGCGGGATTTGTCGGGCATGGAAACGGAGGCAATGGTGGTTGGCTACGGTGGGAATTGGGTAGGAGAGGAAAACGAGGAGGGAGGTGGATCTGGGAGGATCCCGATGGGGATTTGGTAGATGAGTGCGGCGGCGGTGGCAGGGACAAGTCCCTAGATTTTAGGGTTTGTCCAAAATAGGTTAGTGGTTGATCTATACATAACAAAAGGGCTAAGTTTAGGGGCATTTGGTCCCTCCGATATTAATCAGACGGTCCCGGATAAATAGGCTAGGGAGATCAAATAATAGAACGGAGATGTTTTATAGATGTTTGGGGATGTTTCAAACTCATCGGTCAGAACTGCTCGGGTCGGGTCCGGGACAGCTTTCGGACGCGTGCACGAGGAGGTCCGCGGGCTGACGAGAGAGCTTAGGTTGGGCCTGGCGGTAGGTAGTGAAATGTGTAGAGGGGCTTGGGCTGAGAGGAGAGGAAAGAAGGCAGCCCGGCAACCGTTTCTGGAGACCGAAAACGTCCGACGTTTGACCGACTATAATGTCGCTATAGTTATCCGTTGGGGCATCAGACGATCTCCGAAAGCGATGAAATTTGGCAGGCGGTCTACTGACAACATAACAACACCGCACGCCAACTTTCAACCCATTCTGAGAACATTTTCTGGCCACTTATAAAATACTATTTCGGACGTGCCGCGGGCGCGTGCGAGTGTGGTTGGGCTCAGAACGGACAACGGACGAAACTGGGGGAACCCGGATGGATGCAAGTTTCGAAAACATGATGATGCAATGCGGATAATGACATGGCAAGATGCAACACGCAAGCGAATGACATGGCAACAATAGCGAATAACTGGAAGACACCTGGCCCAATGGTCTCGGGGCGTCACAACACTCCACCACTACGAGAGGATCTCGTCCCGAGATCTATGATGGCACCGGAGAGAAACGGAAGAGGAAGAGGAAGAGGTAAAACTAAGTTGCTTCTTTGACCAAATGAGTGAAACCAAAGAACCTTGCGAGGTTGAACAAATTGAAATAAAGAATGCAACGAAGATGAGCCAAGTTGAAAACACTCCGTTAGAAAAGAGGAACAAGGAACATTACTAGAACCTTGTAGGTTGAAAGACATAAAAAAGGTTGCAATGGACAAGAAATACATGCAAGCACTCCGGTAGAAACGAGATGTACAAGAAACGATAAAGATCAATTATGACAACACTCCGGTTGTAAAAGGAAGGTAAAGAATATGAGCTTGGCAAAAAGAAAGCACTTGGATGAGACTCCGGTTAGAAGAGGAATGATAGCCACAACACTCCGGTTAAACAAGATAGAGAAGGAATAAGAATGATGTAATTTGGGCAGCACTCCGACTGTAAATGGAAAGAATTGAACATGAACTTGACAAGATGAGCATATACTTGATGAATTCCACAACACATTGCCTCCGGAACTGTTGAAAGAATGGCACAATTGGTAAGAAAGATTTCAGACGGCACTCCAGTTGAGAAGGGAGGCAAAACTTGATAAGATGAGAGAACTTGAATTAAAACACGACACTTCGGTTGAATGGATAAGCAAAAGGAAAGAACATGATCTTCACAATCCGAGATGATGAGTGAAAAGAGCAACATCACAATGCCTCTGGAACGAAAGAATAGAAGTTGGATCATTGGAAAGGAAAGAGTTGGGAAGAAAATGACATCTTCTACCACAATAGAATTTGAATAGCATCCATAAAAAGAAGGATTGAACGGAGTTGTTGGATTATCAACAACAAAAGCATATGGTTGAAGTGGGCTAATGGAAAAACATCTCAAAATTATGAGGTGACAACCTGCCACTCACGGGAAAAAGATTTGATTGAGAGCTAGAAAAGATAGAAAGATTCTCCCACCGAGGTGATAAGAGAACTTGGATCATAGGTAATCATCACAAAGAGCAACATTCCCAATGGAAGGCTTTAGATGAAATATAACCCCAGATAGCTCCAACGAAGAGATTGATGGATTTAAGATACCTCATTCTTGACAACATGTGAATCATGAAACATGAACTCAAATTATGAAGAATGACATAGCACCACCTCAAATGATACGGTAGAAAGAATTTCACTTTGGAATGCAAGATGAAGAGTGTTTGAACTCCTCAAAACTAGACATGTGTTGAGCACCATGTTCATTTTAGAGTATAGCTTGGCGGATCTTAGCTTCAAGAGAAAAACTTGAAGAACAATTGAAGAATGAAAAGAATCCTTGATGAACCATCATGTAGCCTCCATGAAGAACTCCGGTAATAAAGAATGATCAAAAGGAAGTGAAGGATGCAAAGAATAAGATTGAAGCCTTGCAATGATTAGATGGATCTTCATGATGATGAGAGCTTGCAACTCCGGGAAAAGAAAAGATGAACCAATTGAAACCAAGAATTTGATGAACCTCCGGAATAAGGAATTGAATTCACTTGATGAAACAAGAATAAGAGTTACATTATGGTTATCCTTCACCAATTTAAATTGATGACAAGCAACGGATTTGGCATACTACTTATTCACGTAGAAATGATTAAGAGAGATATAGCGCAAGCTCAATGGACCACCGGTAGGATTGGAAGAACAAATGAATTGATATGATGACATATGAAGAGGAATCTTGAATAAACCGCCGTAAGAATTGAAAATGAAAGTAGCAAAGGCAGAATTCACCCGGAGGAATTGGAGGACGAATGAAGATACTTGAGGGAATTTAGATACATGAGAACGAAGAGATCACGAGCTGATTAGATAACATTTGAATGATGCACTGGTAAGATTTGGAGAATGAGAGCTGAAAGCTGGAATGAATAATTCTAAGAAGATGGGCTCCGGATAATCAAAATGAAAAGACTCCTGAATTGCTCCGGATGGTTGAAAAGAATTCTCACAATCGAAAACAATTATGAGAGGATGACATCAAGCTAGAACCATGAATCTTCAAGAGAACAGATATGATTGAAGAGAAACTCTTCTTCGGTCTTCAAATCCGAGAATGACGATGAGAAACACCACCATAAATTGTTGAGACACTCCGGAATGATTAAAAGAGGAAAGGTTGAGCCAAATATGAAAATAATTTGAAAACGATATTGGAGAAGGCAATTGACTGATGATAATTCATTCTTACGTCAAATTTAGAAATGAATTTGAGAATAACTCCGGGAAAATAAGAGTCAGGTAAGATCCTGGGAAAAGACCTGTGGGTTAGGGCCCACTCAAAAGATACACCGTTGAAGAGATTGCTTGAAAAGAGATATTGCACCGGTTGAATTAAATGGCTTAAATAAGGTAAGACCTCGAAAATAGCTTGGATTGACCAAGAATAGAAGCACTAATCTTCCGAGATATCTTCAGCACTCCAAAACAAATGACTAGCAAGCGGGGGAATGATTATGAGGTGCACCAGCATGGAAAAATATTTGAAACGAGGAAAAGGATGTGATCAACAAAGTTTTAATTGAAACCACCGGAGAAGAAAATGAGTGAAGAGTTACGAACTTGTAGAGCATCTTCATGAGAACCACCAAGGAAGAACATTGACGGAAAAGAATGGATAGACTTCTCATCAATAACATGATAGTTGATTAAGAAACCTGAATCCTTGAAGGAAAAGGGTGGGAGGGTGGGAAAACAAAAACAATTTGGGACGGATGAAACAAACAACGTTGAGAAGACTTGAGTTGATCTTGCGGATGTTGAAAAGGATTGACATGACAACCTTGATGATCAAGAAGGATTAGCATCCACATAGAAATATGAGAATACCGCTTAGGAAAGGTATGGAATCAACACTTGACATTGAAGCAACTCGAATACCACAAACCAAAACAAAACAAAAGATTGGCTTGCAACATAAGCCAGAAACAAACATATGATAGATCCCATATCGTAACATGTGTCTGTCGGAAAAATATCCTACGTGATACTTGAATTCCCACTTATAAACTCCCAAAACTTTCTGGTTATGCAATCAGGTGTTGGGGATACAGGGGAATCATAATATCTCACCCAAACTAACAATTCCTACATCCAGCTGTATCCATCCTTCAACACATAACCAAGAAACCTTCGGAAATCATTTACGTCAACCTTCAAAAAGCATCTGTTATACAAGTTATGGCAATACTCCCAAACTCCCGCCCCAGTACTGGGTGGCATCGAGGTTATCTCACCAACAACTGCATAAAAGAGATTTTCGATGTCGGCGAACTCAGGTATTCCAGAACTGCAACGATAAAATTGTGACGACAACACCTCGGAGCTCAACTCCCTGGGACACTGCCACAACCCCTAAATGTCAGGAGGCACCAAGAACAATGTTCTCGTCACAAAACCATCGAAACGATTCCAAGATACCCGCATGATCCTAAAATATTTTTTTGTGAAATTTGAGGAGAGAAGAGTCAAAACTCTATGTCAGGAGGCCTCACCAGAGCGACGAAGGGATTGAGGAGTAAAAATAATCCTACTCTCCGATATATATAATCCTATAAGGCTCAAAACATTTTGTCTAGACTCAACAACGCCAGCAATTCAATCAAGCAGGGGCTCCTAAGTCGGGGAAGGCTCTGATTACCAACTTGTAACACCCACGATGCGGCTATATCTCCCACGTGTCGGAGCACGACTTAGAGGCATAACCGCATAGTAGGCATGTCACAAGAGGGGTAATCTTTACACATGCCATGTATTGAATAAGAGTGGGATAAAGAGTTGGCTTACAATCGCCACTTCACACAATACATAAATATAGCATTACATCATCTAGAATACAATCAAGGTCCGACTACGGAACCAAAATAAAGAAAGCCAACCCCTAATGCTAGATCCCCGATCGCCCCGACTGGGCTCCACTACTGATCAACTGGAAACGAAACAACACAACGAACACGATCTTCACCGAGCTCCCACTTGAGTTGGGTTGCTTCACCTGCACTGGTATCATCGGCACCTGCAACTGGTTGTGGAAGAATGTATGAGTCATGAGGACTCAACGATCTCTCACCCTCGCGATCAAGACTATTTAAGCTTATGGGTAGGAAAAGGTAGTGAGGTGGAGCTGCAGCAAGCACTAGCATATATGGTGGCTAGCTTATGCAAATGAGAGCGAGAAGAGGAGCAAAGCACGGTCATGAACTAGAAGTGATCAAGAAGTGATCCTGAAGCTACTTACGTTCAAGCATGACACGAGACCCGTGTTCACTTCCCGGACTCCGCCGGAAAGAGACCATCACGGCTACACACGCGGTTGATTCATTTTAATTAAGTTAAGTGTCAAGTTTTCTACAACCGGACATTAACAAAATCCCATATGCCTTTAACCGCGGGCACGGCTTTCGAAAGTTCAAAACCCTGTAGGGGTGTCCCAACTTAGCCCATCACAAGCTCTCACGGTCAACGAAGGATATTCCTTCTCCTAGGAAGACCGGATCAGACTCGGAATCCCGGTTACAAGACATATCGACAATGGTAAAACAAGACCAGCAAGACCGCCCAATGTTCCGACATCCTGATAGGAGCTGCACATATCCCGTTCTCAGGGCAACACCGGATGAACACTATGTACAGCTAAAACCAGCCCTCAAGTTTCCCCGAGGTGGCGCCGCAAGTGGCTCTGGTTCGGACCAACACTTAGAGAAGTACTGGCCCCGGGGGTTAAAATAAAGATGACCCTTGAGTCAGCAGAACCCAAGGGAAGGTTATAGGTTGTTAGGCAAATGTAAAACCAAGGTTGGGCCTTGCTGGAGGAGTTTTATTCAAAGAAAACTGTCAAGGGGTTCCCATAACACCCAACCACGTAAGGAACGCAAAATCAAGGAACATAACACCGGTATGACGGAAACTAGGGCGGCAAGAGTGGAACAAAACACCAGGCATAAGGCCGAGCCTTCCACCCTTTACCAAGTACATAGATGCATTAAAGTAAATAAGATATAATAATGATATCCCAACAATATCCATGTTCCAACAAGGAACAAACTTCAACTTCACCTGCAACTAGCAACGCTATAAGAGGGGCTGAGCAAAGCGGTAACATAGCCAAACAATGGTTTGCTAGGAAAGGTGGGTTAGAGGCTTGTCATGGCAATATGAGAAGCATGATATAGCAAGTGGTATGTATCGCGGCATAGCAATAGAGCGAACAACTAGCAAGCAAAGATAGAAGTGATTTCGAGGGTATGGTCATCATGCCTGAGATCCCGCAAGGAAGAAGAACGAGTCCATGAATAAGACAAATGGACGTAGTCGAACGGATCCTCACAAACGCGACGTTATCGGGACTAACCCGAAGAAGCAAAACCGGAAAGAAGCAAACAAAAACAACCACCACATAAGCATGGCATGATGCACAACCAAGTATGATGCATGTCCGGTTTAATGAGGCATGGCATGGCAAAATGCACAAACAATCCTACATATTAAGTGGACCTCAATATGCAATGTGTTGCATATTGATGGAACACCACATGTCTTATTTAGTTCTCTCTTGTTTATGTACCCAACAATATTAAATGTTGTTAAACATGGCAAGAGGTGGAGCATATGAAAACTACTTATCTAGGCAAGTTTAAATGAGGCCGGAACAACAAGCAACAAGTCCAGAGAAATCCTCGTGAGCATATATTATATTTGGTACAGTTCTGCCCTAAAGCATATTTTAGAGTTGTTAAACATGCAAAGCAATGCCACCATGTTAAACTAGGCAATTTTCTACCCCATTTACATATAAAGATTATTTAAAACCGAGCTACGGTTATTTAGTTATGAATTAAATCATTTTAACAAGTTATTTAAGCAAATTTAAACAAACAACATTTTAAACATTTTAAACATAGATGAAAGTGGCAAAATATTAATATACACAAAATTTTAAGCAAGTATCATATATGATTTGATTTAATATGATGCACCATTTGTGAGTAATTATATGCATGAAGCTTGGGGGGTTTTCTGCAAATCAGGTAAAGCTCTGGAATATTGCTAAAATCGTAGACAAGGGAAAAAACACACTAGGCCGAATCTGGTTGGCCCGGTAGTGTACATGAGAGGGAGTGGAGAGGGGCTGCTCACTTTGGGCCTAAAGGAGAAGATGGGCCAGCTCGGTTTGGTGGAGAGGGAGACTGGAAGGGGCGCTGGGCCTAGGCGCTTGCCCACGCTGGCGCTGGAACGGGTCAACGCAGGGGGCTGTAGCGGTTTCGTCCCTGCTCGAACGGAACAGAGGAGCGGCGCGGCGAGGGACTCCGGGAAGACGTGGTGGCTTGCGAGGCGGAGAAGGCGAGGGGGAGACCGGATCTGGTGGGTCGGCGCTGGGACCGGCCGGTCTTGAAGGAGATCGAGGCGCGGGAGGCAGCTCGAAGCAGAGGGACGCGGCTCCAGGCGCGGGACGGCGGAGGGACTTGACGGGACGCACGCCGATGACCTTGAGGACGAGCGGGCACCGCGGCTCCTGGAGCATGGCGGGGCGATGTAGAGGAGCAGCAGAGACGAAGGTCTGACGCGGACACGGGTCTCCAGGGCAACGGATCCGGCGGCATCGAGGAGCTCCGGGCGGCGCAGAAATTTGAAGCGGAAGCCATGGCGCTCCCTGTCCATGGAGAAAACAGACACAGAAAAATGGGGTAAGGTTGGGTGAAGGAAGGAGGAGGAGTAGGGAAGGAGCGGCGACGGGTCGGCCTGCAGGTGGCGGCGCGCTCGGGCTCCAAGGCGACGAGGAGCTTCTCTCCTGCTCAGGGGCCCGAACAGCTTCACGACCCATTTGGGATCGAGGGGAGAAGAGGCCGCGGGATTGGTCGGGCACGGAAACGGAGGCGATGGTGGTTGGCTACGGTGGGAATTGGGTAGGAGAGGAAAACGAGGAGGGAGGTGGATCTGGGAGGATCCCGATGGGGATTTGGTAGATGAGTGCGGCGGCGGTGGCAGGGACAAGTCCCTAGATTTTAGAGTTTGTCAAAAATAGGTTGGTGGTTGATCTATATATAGCAAAAGGGCTAAGTTTAGGGGCATTTGGTCCCTCCGATCTTAATCGGACGGTCCCGGATAAATAGGATAGGGAGATCAAATAATAGAACGGAGATGTTTTATAGATGTTTGGGGATGTTTCGGACTCATCGGTCACAACTGCTGGTCGGGTCCGGGATAGCTTTCGGACGCGCGCGCGAGGAGGTCCGCGGGCTGACGAGAGAGCTTAGGTTTGGCCTGGCGGTAGGTAGTGAAATGTGTAGAGGGGCTTGGGCTGAGAGGAGAGGAAAGAAGGCAGCCCGGCAACCGTTTTCGGAGACCGAAAACGTCCGACGTTTGACCGACTATAATGTCGCTACAGTTATCCGTTGGGGCATCAGACAATCTCCGAATGCAATGAAATTTGGCAGGCGGTCTACTGACAACATAACAACACCACACACCAACTTTCAACCCATTCCAAGAACATTTTCCGGCCACTTATAAAATACTATTTCGGACGTACCGCGGGCGCGGGCGAGTGTGGTTGGGCTCAGAACGGACAACGGACGGAACTGGGGGAATCCGGACGGATGCAAGTTTCGAAAACATGATGATGCAATGCAGATGATGACATGGAAAGATGCAACAGGCAAGCGAATGACATGGCAACAACAGCGAATAACTGGAAGACACCTGGCGCAACGGTCTCGGGGCGTCACACCCACCAGCTACATCTTCGCATGCAAGGAAGTGACTGACAGTTGGGACCCACCTGGTCAAAGCATACGTAGCGTTGTCATTCTGGTTACGAACGTGTACGTACATACTGGTCGATGTAGAGGCGCACACGTGTCGTAGTAGAGGCGCGCACGTAGCATGTACACGTACGTACAACGGCCAATGTGCAAGAAAGAAAATACGGCCACGTACGTACATATGGGTAGGGTCTCGAACGCCTACTCGCGCATATGTACGGCCAGGACTCGTGTACATGGCTAGGTCGGAATAGAGAAACTGCGTCATCGTCGTGTTCATGGGGAGCCAACCGGCTGGGTCGAAACGGAATGCGTCGTCGTGTTCATCTGGAGGGCTTGGATGGAACAGCCGATGGAAACGAGGCCTGGCATACCGTAGAACGCAGGAAACGGCCTTGTGTTCGACCGGCCACGGTCGAAACAGGATCCTGTTCATCGGGAGGGGTCTCGTGTACCGCAAAACAGAGGAAATGGGCTTGTGTTGGAGCGCTAGGGTCGAAACGGGGGTCCTGTTCATCGGGAGGGGTGTGGCGTACCGCAAAACGGGACTCCACGGGATACTGTTGATCTCCATAGTTGAACCCCTCCAGCCTCCACGGGCTACTGTTCATCCACCGTCGACCTCCTCCAGCCTCCACCTACGACTGTTCATCCACGGGCTCCTGTTCATCCAGCCTCCACCGCGCGCTACTACACTGGCCACTGTTCAAACAACCCTCTCCATGGGCTCCTGTTCAACCACCCCTCCATGGGCTACTATTCATCCAGCCCTCCACTATCTACTATTCATCCAGCCCTCCACGGGGTGGTCCTGTTCATCCTGCCCTCCACGGGGTCCTGTTCATCCAGCCCCAACTGTCTCGATCGATCGGGGTCCTATTCATCCAGAGGCAACACCACGGGGTCCTGTTCATCCACCCCCACCGGGAACTTTCCCCCAACCCCCCCCCCCCCCAACAATGCTCACTATTCATCCAGAGGCAGCATCGATCGGCTTTAGTTAGCAGCAGTAGCGAAGGAATCGCTCAATCGGGTTCAGTTAATAGCCATCGATCGATCGCTCGGGTTCAGTAACGCGTAGCCTGTAGTGCAATCGCTCGGGTTCAGTTAGAGCCCAACACCTCGCACCCACGCGCGTGCGTAAACGAGAGAAACGCGCATCGCTCGGCCCCGACCACCCACCGTAACCGGGAACACCCCGATATTTTCCTTGCCCTCGCTTCTACCACGGTTTTTTCCATCATGGACGGCCCAAAGAATGTCATGCAGCTGTGTCTCCGGCCCGCCCAGGACGAAAAGCCCATTTTTTGTCATGATTTTTTGTCATAGAAGTAGGACCCCACCACATCTGTGATGATACCGGGTTTTGTCACAATTATCGTCATAGAAGTGTCATAAGTATGACACACAAAAAATTCGTTCGGACCAAAATGTCACGGATGTGTCTTTTTTTGTAGTGTTGCCAGCATGGTGGATACCTAGGATAACGTTTCTTCAGCTCTTCTGAAGTTGTTTCAGTTATGGACTTGTTTTGCCGCCATGTTTATTTGCACTGGTGGCCAATTTAGACAACCAGTGTATGTAATATGTTGCTTTGTTCCCAATATTTGCACTAGTGGCGAACTTTGATGCCTAGTGGATGTAATATGTGTAATAGCCGTAATAGCCTAGAGCTAGTTGCTTGCTTATTTATTTCCTTATTGTCTTGTTTAGTTGTTTGCTTGTAGTCACTGCAGTTCTTTTTCCGTGTTTTTCTAGTGGCCACAATAACCTATTTTTATGATTAGGCCACAATAACCATGGCAACACACAGACTGTTGTAACCATGGTCCTGCTACCTGCTGTAGTGACCATGGCCCTCCACGGGTTGTACGATCCATGGGCCTTCTATGGGTCGTCTCATTTATGGGCCTTCTACAGGTCATATAATAATTTCCCCAAACATGGGTCATACTATCCGTGGACCAATAACGGTCCGCAAAATGGGTCATAAACGGGCTAGAGTGGAAATCGTCTGTTTTATGTCCCGACCATAACGGGCCATTAATAGGTCGTATTTGATGACGCTGTGAAAATAGCCCAACGGGTTAACGGGCCACAAATAGGCCAACTGTAACCACGGGCTGAATTTGGCCCATAAGCGAAATAGGCCAGTAACAGACTGTAAGTAACCGAATTCTGGAAATGAGCCCAAGAATAAATGGGCCCTTAGAAGGCCTAAAGTTAACACGGGCTGGAAACGACCGACGGAATAATGGGTCGTTAATGGGTATAAAGTGATACACTTTTCATTATGGGCCAGTTTCACCGAAAGACGTCATGGGCCATACATGGGCCGGAAGTTACAACGGGCTGGAATCATATTGGACGGCCCAGATGACGCTACTGGCCTAATTCAGATAGGCCATAACGGGTCGTGACTTAGCGGGCTGTAAATGGGCTATATGCGAATAGGCCGTTAACAGGCTTTTCGTGGGCTGGCCCGCTACCTTTTTACCAAGTCAAATTGGCCGGTCTTTTCACCGGAATGGGCCTCTGTTGGGTCTTGCCACGTGTCGATGTATCATAGGCGCCTTCGGTCCAATGAGTGGATGACATCTGTCCCAACGGTGAGCCGACACATGGTTCCTCTGGCCATTCAGAATTTTACACGTGGAAAATCCCCATTGGTCCGGGCTATTAACAGGTTATCGGATCCAAACTAGAACGTGATTGCTTAACGGCGACCCGTTATGGTGGATTCCACGTGTCGGTTACCCTTGACGAAAGCAATTCTATGACGTGCGATTTATCGTCATGGAAGTGGACACTTCCGTTATGATAATTTTGGTAATGTCATGGAACACTTCTACGACAGCACAGGTATGACTATCTTTATTCTGTCATAAAATCGTCATGGATGTACATGCATGACAGAAAACGTGACCTACTGTGACAAACACGTATCATCACAGAAGTGTATTTTTTTGTAGTGTGAGTAATTGTGGATTGTAGAAATACTTGTGTTAAAGTTTGTGATTCCCGTAGCATGCATGTATGGTGAACCATTATGTGATGAAGTCGGAGCATGATATTATTTATTGATTGTCTTCCTTATGAGTGGCGGTCGGGGACGAGGGATGGTCTTTTCCTACCAATCTATCCCCCTAGGAGCATGCGCATAGTACTTTGTTTCAATGACTAATAGATTTTTACAATAAGTATGTGAGTTCTTTATGACTAATGTTGAGTCCATGGATTATACGCACTCTCACCCTTCCACCATTGCTAGCCTCTCTAGTACCGTGCAACTTTCATTGGTGCCTTACACCCACCTTATGTCTTCCTCAAAACACCATACCTAACTATTATGGCATTTCCATGGCCATTCCGAGATATATTGCCATGCAACTTGCACCGTTCCATTTTATTATGAGACACTCCATCATTGTCATATTGCTTTGCATGATCGTAAGATAGCTAGCATGATGTTTACATGGCTTGTTCGTTTTTTGATGTCATTTGCTACGATAGATCATTGCACATCCAAGTACACCACCAGAGGCATAAATATAGAGTCATATATTTTCTAAGTATCGAGTTGTAATTCTTGAGTTGTAAGTAAATAAAGGTGTGATGATCATCATTATTAGAGCATTGTCCCATGTGAGGAAAGGATGACGGAAGCTATGATTCCCTCACAAGTTGGGATGAGTCTCCGGACTATACAAAAATAATAGAAGCCAAGAAGCCCACCAAAAAAATGAGAGAAAAAAGAGAAGGGGCAATGTTACTATCCTTTTTCCACACTTGTACTTCAAAGTAGCACCATGATCTTCGTGATAGAGAGTCTCCTATGTTGTCTCTTTCATATACTAGTGGGAATTTTTCGTTATAGAACTTGGCTTGTATATTCCAATGATGGGCTTCCTCAAATTGCCCTAGGTCTTCGTGAGCAAGCGAGTTGGATGCACACCCACTTAGTTTCTTTTTGGGATTTCATAAACTTATAGCTCTAGTGCATCCGTTGCATGGCAATCCCTACTCACTCACATTGATATCTATTGATGGGCATCTCCATAGCCCATTGATACGCCTATTTGATGTGAGACTATCTCCTTCTTTTTGTCTTCTACACAACCACCCTATTCTATCCCACCTATAGTGTTATATCCATGGCTCACGCTCATGCATTGCGTGAAAGTTGAAAAAGTTTGAGAACATCAAAAGTATGAAACAATTGCTTGGATTATCATCGGGGTTGTGCATGATTTAATACTTTGTGTGATGAAGATGGAGCATAACCAGACTATATGATTTTGTAGGGATAAGTTTCTTTGGCCATGTTATTTTGAGAAGACATGGTTGCTTTATTAGTATGCTTCAAGTATTATTGTTTTTATGTCAATAGTAAACTTTTGTTTTGAATCTTATGGACCTGAACATTCGTGTCACAATGAAGAAAATTATATGGATAAATATGTTAGGTAGCATTCCACATCAAAAAATTTGTTTTTATCATTTACCTACTCGAGGACGAGCAGGAATTAAGCTTGGGGATGCTTGATGCGTCTCCAACGTATCTATTATTTTTTATTGTTCCATGCTATTATATTATGTGTTTTGGATTTATATCCATTATTATGATATTTTATATTATTTTTGGGACTAACTTATTAACCTAGAGCCCAGTGCCAGTTTCTGTTTTTCCTTGTTTTTGAGTTTCACAGAAAAGGAATATCAAACGGAGTCGAAACAGAATAGAACTTTACGATGATTTTTCTTGGACCAGAAGACACCCATAGGACTTGGAGCCCAAGCCAGAAGACCCACAAGGCGGTGGCAAGGGTAGAGGGCGCGCCCTAGGGTGGGGTCGCGCCCCCCTGCCTTGTGCCCCCTTGGGAGTCCCCTGACCTACCTCTTCGTCCTATGTATTCACATATATTCCAAAACCCTCAGGGCGATCCACAAAAATACTTTTCCGCCGCCGCAACCTTCTGTTCCCGTGAGATCCCATTTTGGGGCCTTTTTCGGCATCCTGCCGGAGGGGGATTCGATCAAGGAGGGCATCTACATCAACCCTATTGCCATTCCGATGAAGCGTGAGTAGTTTACCTCAGACCTACGGGTCCATAGCTAGTAGCTAGGTGGCTTCTTCTCTCTCTTTGATTTTCAATACCATGTTCTCCTTGATGTTCTTGGAGATCTATCCGATGTAATCATCTTTTGCGGTGTGTTTGTCGAGATCCATGAATTGTGGATTTATGATCAGCTTATCTATGAATATTATTTGAATCTTCTCTGAATTGTTATATGCATGATTTGATATCTTTGTATTTCTCTTTGAATTATCGGTTTGGTTTGGCCAACTAGATTGGTTTTTCTTGCAATGGGAGAGGTGCTTAGCGTTGGGTTCAATCTTGCGTGATTTCACCCAGTGACAAAGTAGGGGTAGCGAGACACGTATTGAATTGTTGCCATCCAAGATAAAAAGATGGGGTTTTCATCATATTGCTTGAGTTTATTCCTCTACATCATGTCATCTTACATAAGGTGTTACTCCGTTCTTTACAAACTTAATACTCTAGATGCATGCTAGATAGCGGTCAATGTGTGGAGTAATAGTAGATGCAGGCAGGAGTCGGTCTACTTGACACGGACGTGATGCCTATATGCATAATCACTGCCTTGGATATCATCATAACTTTGCGCTTTTCTATCAATTGCTCGACAGTACTTTGTTCACCCACTGTACTATTTGCCTTCAACAGAGAAGCCTCTGGTGAAACCAATGGTCCCCGGGTCTATTTTCCATCATATTTATTTCTGATCTACTATTTTGCAATCTTTTATTTTCAGATCTATAAACCAAAAAACCCAAAAATATTTAGTTATATTTTGTTTAATTTTATCTATCTCTATCAGATCTCACCTTTTCAAGTGACCGTGAAGGGATTGACAACCCCTTTATCGCATTGGGTGCAACTGTTTGATTGTTTGTGTAGGTGCATCTACTGGGGACTTGCACGTTTCTCCTACTGGATTGATACCTTGGTTCTTAACTGAGGGAAATACTTATCTCTACTATGTTGCATCACCCTTTCCTCTTCAAGGGAAAAACCAACGCAAGCTCAAGAAGTAGCATCAACCCCCAAGCATGGCCTACTCATCACCATACCGCCTTGGCGATCAATTCACGGCGGCAAGAATGCGGCGATGCTCCTGCTGGTTCTGCGAGAAGTCGAGCGAGGTTGCAGTATTCCTCGTTAGCCATGCCAAGCATGGCCATGGAAGCAATGACGCGGGCCCAACTGTTGTTGAATTTTCCACCAATAGCTGACAATATGGATGCGTGGAGGACCACCATCCAGAGCTTGATTGACTTTGCTGAAGCCGGTAAATCACAGCATGCGGAGCCGTCGCGATGCCCACGAAGGATGACAGCATCCCGGGACGTTGGCCGTGTTGAGGGGGCTACACTAACGGTGCAATCCCCTCTGCGATAGCAGGCCCAGTGGCAGCCTCAGCGAACTCAACATGTCGACAAGCCCAATGAGACGTCGATGGCTTCGTCTGGCCCGCAACCCCTCCAGGACTAGCGGCGGGTTCTGGAAGACCGGCAGAAGGAGGACGCGCGCGTCACCATAGAGGGACGCCGGGAGGCACACCATCAACCCAACAGATGCAATGGCCCAAACGTTGACGAACCTGCGCCCAGTGTCAGCGGGTACTTGCCTTACGAGGTTGGGTGCTCTTCCTTCACTCGTGAGCTGCGGCAGGTCCGCTAGCCATCTGCCCGAGCCTTCAAGCCTGAACTGCCGGAGAAATACGATGGAAAATTGAACCCAGTAGAGTTATTGGGCATCTACACGATTGCCGTTCAAGCCACCGGGCAGATATGAGAAGGTGCTTGCCAACTATTTCCCTTTGGCACTCAAGCCAAATGTGAGATCATGGCTCATGCACCTTCCAGAAAACTCTATTTCATCATGGGTTGACTTGTGTAATGAGTTTGTTGGCGCCTTCACAGGTGGCCACCAAGAGCCTGGACAGCCCAGTGACTTGCAAGTCCTTCCGCAGAAGGAAGGGGGGCCTGCGTAAATATATACAGAGGTTCACTTGAGTACACTGTAACATTCCAGACATACACCCAGCAGCCACGATTGTCGCGCTCCATATGAACATGCGCAATAGGAGGATGCCAGCCAAAATGAATGTCCGCTGCCCAAGACTGTCAAGGAGTTGTACACCTTGGCGGATAAGTGTGCTCGGGCTGAAGAAGGAAGGTGACTCTCTGGAGAGGAGGCTGGCATTGAGATTGATTCAGATGATGATGACGGTGCCACCAACCCGAGGAGGAGAAACCAGAGGCGTAATAGGAAGCGCAAAGATAAAGCAGTGTTGGTCGTTGTGAGCTCTGGTGATCTTAGTGCTGGCAAGAAGGCCAAAAACGAGGCCCCTGACAAGGGAGCTGCCACATGCGCTGATTGTCAGGAGGCAGCGGCAGCAGAGAAAACCAGGCAATCTAACGGGCGATACTGCAAGATCCACTACAGCAAAGGCCATGATCTCCAAGAGTGCCACCAAGTTGAGCAGCTTGTTAAGAAGCAAAAGGTTGAATATGAGAAGCGTGACAGGGAGAGAGGCCAAGAGGGTGTTGGAGGGAAAGGCCGTGGGGGTAGAGGAGGCCACCGTGGCAAGGCCACCGTGGCAAGGCCCCGCAGCAGAAGGAAAAAACCCGCTAGAGGCCGTGAAAAGAAAGAAGGAGATGATGGGAGTGATGAAGAGGATAAAGAAGATACCAGCGAACAAGAATCCCAAAAGGCAACCAAAGCCATGTGTATTGATGGGGTGCATCTTTGCACACCTCTCACCGGCGGCTCAAGCAATGGGCGCGTGAGGTCAATGTTGTGGAGCCGACCGCAGACTCCCAAAGGCCACTTAAATGGTCCCACGCGCCTATCATCTTTGACGAGGAGGATCACCCTGACCACACCACTGTGGTTGGGTGTTTGCCATTGTTGGTTTCCCCAACAATATGTAACCTCAAAGTAACAAAGACGCTAGTTGAAGGCGGGGCTGGGTTAAACTTAATCTCCCCCAAAGTGGTTGGCAAGCTGCAGATCCCTAATGAGGAACTCAAGGCTACGAGTACGTTCCAAGGGATCAACCCTGGTAGGAGCCAGCGCAAGGGGAAGGTTACACTGCCAGCGACATTTGGCGGGGAACTGAATTATCAAACCGAGAGAGTCGTGTTTCATGTTGTTGAACTTCCTTTGCCTTACAATGGGATTCTTGGTCGTCCAGCTCTGGCAAAATTCATGGCAGCATCTCATTATGCCTATGACACCTTGAAGATGTCAGGACCAATGGGGATTATTTCCATTCCGTCAGATAAGAAAGATGCAGTTATATGTGTGGACAAGATGCATCAGGAAGTGGTAGTAGCTGAGGCCACTGAAACCCTATCTCCCACCAAGGAAACAAAGAAGGGAAGAAAGCTAGCAGGGATGCCGGCAAGGACTCCAGGAAGCGCGCCTCTCCGGAGTGCGCCACGCCTGTTGACGACCTGCCAGAGAGTTCCACTAGCAAGAGATCCAAGGTTGCTTCACCTACTATGAAAAGGGTCCCGGCAGGGTGTAACAGCCTGGTTTTTGGCCCTTTTCTTTTTCTTTTAATTTAATTGGTTTTTGCTCTGTTTTTCTTTTTGGAGTGGTTCTGTGGCCTTGTCACCTGGGAAATCATCTTCATTTCCTCTCCCAAATGGCTCATCATTCTCAAAACCTTGCCAAGATCATGTCACTTAACTCCTTGACCAAACCCGAATTTCCTTTCCTCGGGAATATTCCTTTTAACATTAAAGGAATAACCCTATCTGCCCTAGGTTGTGAAGCAACCTATATTTCTACCCATCCAAAAATCCCCAAATAATTCTTATAAATGTTTTGGGCCATATCATCCTCAAATATGGCAAAATATTTCATTGGCCATATTTCTCATCATTCTCAATAAATTCATTTCCTATTATGTCCTAAATGGCACATTGTGAAGCAAGTGCTATTTATCTTTGCCCATTTGACCCCAAACTTTTTGGACATCTTTTCCTGTCCAATAATTGACATGTGCCAAAATTCAACTTTATTTGCCTAGCCAAACGTCCTCAGTGATTTTTCAAAGTTCCTGTCTAAGGGAAGCCTTTGTGAAGGAATTGCTAGCTAGGGTTACCCAAATGAGTTGAAATTTTCCATACTACTTCATGTGCTCATATTATGACACTCCTCGAAATTTCAGCTCCATCCCTTGATCTATGTGAGCACAGGACCAAATCATTGCTTCTGTTAATATTTTCAGGTTGTGAAGCAAGTATAATTTATATTGCTTCAAAACTTCTGATAAATTACCAGATGGTTCTCCTACCCAAATAACTTCTCTCCACCAAATTTGGCACCATTTCACCTAGCCAATATTTCTCTAGAATTTTTGCAAGTTTCTGTCCAAAGGAGATGTTTGTGAAGCAAGTACCACTTTGGCTTGTCCAATTGGTATGAACTTTTTACAGCATTTTAGTATAGCCAAATCACTAAGCCTTGCTAAATGTGAGCTCAAGTGGCATCACCATGTGAGTGCATCATCCAAATCTCATTTCCGGACCAGATTTGGCTGTTGCAAAGCAACTATATTAAATCTTGGTCCAAATCTTCTCAAAGTTACCAGGATGAAAATCCTTCTTAACCTAAACCTCGCAGACAACTCCATTGCTCCCAATCACCTCCCTCGTCCGGCTATATATAGTCGTCCCCGGTCGCTCCCGAGCTCACCAACCGCTCCCCCTCACTCCACTACTCCTCCCCAGCCCATCCATTTGCCTCCAAAGCTTCTCCTCACTGCCTTATGCCGCCATGGCCGCCGGCCCTTCTCGGCTAAATTCACTCGAGTCTGAGCCTTCCTCCCCTTCTTTCCACCTCCAGTAGACAGCCCGGAGCATCCAGAGCCTCCCCACACCTTCCCCTTCTCCTCGGATGGACTGGAGCACCAAGATCACCGGTGGCCGAAGCTCTCTCCCGCCGCGGTCGTGTTCGCCCCCATTTAAGAGCTCCCCGGCGGAGACGACCCCCACCAGGCGCTGCAGCTCCGTCCCCTGAGCGCTCTGGTAGGTCGGGCGCCGCCTATGGTGGTCGGAGTCGCCGGCAAGCCTCGTCAGGGCGGCCTTCTCCCTCGACCAGGCGCGGGCAGGCACGCGAGGAAGAGGAAGGACCTGCCAACGGGCCCCGTGTCTCTCCTGACCCCACCTGCCAGCCACACACATTGACCCCCTCTGTCCACGTCAGATAAGTGGAAACGCGTTTCGCTAAAATACGTTTTCTTTAGTGAAAGCGTACTTTGGTCTTTGTTTGGTTGGAAATACGCTTTCTTTAAGAGAAGGCGTATTCCGATTTAACTATGGCTAGAAATATGTTTTCCATGCTGAAAAGGCGTATTCAACTAAATGCGCTTTCTATTTTTCAGCTCAGGGGCCTGTTCGTAGAGGGTCTTTTTACGGATTGGTCCCTGAACTTCGTCGGGCTATAACTTTTTGCTCGTAACTCCGTTTGAGGTGAACCAAAGCCCACTTCTTTGTCTCGTCGAGCCCATTCTGTTTGTTTCATTTTCACTATGGTTTGACACTGTGAAAGTGACCTTTTTGCCCTTGCACGTAAACAGACCCTCCGAGAGAGAACTGTTTTCGGCAAATCTTTTTGCGGCTTCACCGCACTTCTCCCCGGTGCCTTCTTCATCCCTAGGCAAGCCACGACCACCATTTGCATGATAGCCATGCAATAGCATTGGTTTTCAACTTGAATCTTTAATAACTGTATGATTGTTTTGCTACTGTTGTCGTTATTTCGGTCATGCTTGTGGATCGGTGATTACCGTCATGCTATGTTTTTCTTGCACTCTGTTATCATGTTCTACCTGCTAGTATTACTTTCATATTGGTCATCCTTGATAGCAGTACATGTTGGGTTGGTCATGTTCTTCGGTGCGTGACTGACGTCGGTTACCGATTACCGTTAATATGCATTGTTCCTTTGCTGTTCGTTGGTTAAGTGTTTACTCGGTAATGTTATTGATGAGTTCTTGCATGGTATTTATGGTTGATGCTAGTGGTCATGTTATGCTATGAGTAGTGTTGTACTTGTAATATTCATGCTCGTCATTATGCTATGCTCAGTTGGATATGATTCTTTATTGATATGGTGGATAGTTATGTTGCACCCCGTGCTTATGTTGATATCATGCTCATGCATTGTAATTGCATCATGTTATTTTATCATGGCTTAGCATATTGCATTCAAGTTTAACCGTATTAAATTGAACTTGAACAACTGTTGGCTGAGTCATGGTGCCACCATATCGAGCTGACCAGTGCAGACACGCTTACCTTTATGGGAAGGTCCTAACTGGGTCTATTGTCGTGCCTCTCGCCGGTGCCTCCAATGAGGGAAGGTTATGGGCACACGCTACCCTGGTCAGATAGGCGGACATAAGCCTTGTGTTCCCGTTGTTGTTATATGTATCGTTGTCCCCGTTTGGGACCGTTTTGCCATGATGGTGGCCGTTTTGCCACGACGGTGGCCGTTGGTGTCTTTGGTAGGCACGGGGCCACCCAGGACTTAGCCCAAAGGGGAGTTGGTCGGAGTGGCCGGGAGAGTGTCATGGCAGTAGGACGGTTTTGTCGGAACGCCGTTGGTCCACCTGAATGGGAGTGCGAGGCCATGGGTTCCGTAGTGTGGGTACAGTGTACTAACCTTTGCAGAGTGTATATTAAATCCATCAATAGCCGCGCCCGCAGATAAGGGCCCAGTTCGTGTCGGTCACACTGTGAGTCAACAGTAATAATATTAATGATGTGCTTAATAACAACCAACCACGGTTCGATGATGAGATAAGTTGCTTATGTGATCCGTGGATGATCACCATTTGGTTATGAGGTAACCCGTTGAGCCTGAAGTGGTTCCGTATGTGATCCGTGAATGATCACCGTTTGGTTACGAGGTAACCCGTTGAGCCCAGAGTGGTTCCGTATGTGATCCGTGAATGATCACCGTTTGGTTATGAGGTAACCCGTTGAGCCCAGAGTGGTTCTGTTTGTGATCCGTGAATGATCACCGTGGTATCGAGGATACCGAGTTGTTGGATATTCGTGATGTTGTGCAAGAATCATGGGTAAAGATCAAGCTCCTTGTGGTCATTTAATGATTACTATGGTATTGTTTATACCAAGCTTGATTTGATCCTGAGATGATCATGTGATGTCCGAGGTTGGTAAGTGATGCCCGTTATGGTTACGAGGTAACCCGAGCAGAATAAATGGTGCATACAGTGTCATCATGTTGCATGCTAGTATCGTCAGATTTATATGCCAGGCTCATATTTTTCTAGCTGTATCATGTTCATGTGGTTTGTGCCATGTTATTTTGATGATCTCATGATAAATTCCTGGTTAATCTATAATTGCCATGCTGTTGTTTGTCTTGAATGCTTCTGGTTATTGTGAGCTTGCAAGTACATTCAATGTACTGACCAGGCGTGTCATGCCAGTTTGCAGGTCATGTCATGATTGCTTGATTGCTTGTCGTGGTTTCTGTTCGTGCGAGCTAGGATAAGCATTCCAGCCAAAGTCCCTGCGGAGTGGAGTTCATCACTCTCGTCGCTGTTCCGCTGGTTCAAGTTGTTCTGCTGCTTGCATTGAGCAACTGAGGATGGCATAGTGTCACTATGCCGATGTTATTCCTTGTAATATCGGAGACCTTGTATTCATATTCATGTAATAATAGAAAGTTGGTTTGTTCTATGCTAAGCAGTGCCGTATTCCAGAAGACTTCTCCTCGATCTCTGGGCTGGAATACGGCGCGTTTTGGTTTCTCTGAGCCAGGGTGCCACAGGCTTGGTATCAGAGCAGGTCTGGCTGTACGACGCCCTAGTCAACGTGAGCGGTAGAAACCGGTAGAAATCTGTAGTTTAAAATCCGGCTTGTTTATTGCATTTGGTTGCTGCATTTGTTTGTTGCATAGCATGCATATAGCCTTAGTATTTGTTGCTAACGGCTTACCTGGTGAGTGTAGCTGGCATCGGTTCGAATCCACTACAGCTCAGCCGTTGCATTTCTCCAGTTTTCTTTTCTTGCTCGTTCTTTGGTGTTTGGTGTCATTTCTGTCCCAGCAGAGTGATGCCAAGTGATCTCGACACTGTTTGCAGAAATGGTGCTCAGGTATCGCGCCGATGTCCTCCTTTCAGCCCCGCCTATCATTTCGGTGATGGACATGCTTCTATCCCGAATCTCTCTTCATTTTGTCACGTTGGCAACCCTTAATGATCTTAGTTATCAAGAAAAGGGTAATGCCAGCTGTCGGTGGGAACGACACCTATGGGACCACAAGAATCCCTACTACGATTGCGGGGCGCGGGGTCGTGAGAAGAGCAGATCAAACAGATAGCACATGGTTCGTTTATCCAGGTTCGGGCCGCGGGGATGTGTAAAACCCTACTCCTGCTTTGGTGGATTGTATATCTGTGTTCTTGAGCTAGCTATGGGGCGTGAGGAGCTCCATAAAGCCGAATCCTCCTCCTGGTCGCCTCGGGCCTCCTTTTATAGGAAAGGGGTTGCCACAGTAGCACCAGGAGGTGGAAAGGGAACAGTGATGCAAGGTTATCCCTCGCATCACATGACAAGGCGCATTTAATGCATCTTGCCCAGGTGCCCTTGCTTTATCGGGGACGGGAGAGAGACCTGTCTCGTCCGTCGCCGCTCCCTCTCGTGTCGACACGCGCCCTGGCCAGCGGCGTCCGCGGTGCCATGTAGGCAAGCAGGTAGCTGAGGTGGTGCAACGGTGGGTCTCTACAAAGATCTGCATGCCGCCACGCAGGTGCCTGCCCAGCTGGTTGGGTCGGCAGCTGCATGCGAACGGTGGTGGAGGTTTTGACTGGCGTGGGCCTGATGGTGGCCCTATGGGTGTTCTTGGCAAGGGCCTTGCCGGGGCCCCAGCAAGGGTCTTTCCGTGCCGCCTGCTGTCATCCCCGGCAAGGCTCTTGCCGGGGGCCTTGTGGTCCTCCTTGGCTGGGATCCCGCCGAGGATCATCATCTTCTGAAGGGTGTATCTGATCTTGAATGTCTTCACAAAGATCTGCATGCCACCACGGGGATGTCTCCCGAATCCTTGCCCCATAGGGGCAGTGGACTCAAGGGTGACTCACTCCATAGGTGTGGGGCGAGCTACCACGGCAAGGGTCTTGCCGGGTTATCTAAAACCGCCTCCCGGCAAGGATCTTGCCGGGGGGGTCTATTTCTTCCCCTTTGTTCTTTGTGGTCTTGGTCTTGGCATCGTTCTGCTTCTCCTGAGCTTCGGCCTTACCTTGGCTCACCTCCCTTACCTTGTTCAGTGTGGTGGTGCCCGTGGCTCAGACTGCCCGTGCATAGTTATAGGGGTACAAAAAGCGCACCCCTCCTTTTGTACACCGACAGGATCCCCCGGGCCTGGGCCACACGTAAGCGCAATCGCGTCGTTGGGCTAGGCCCAAAAACGGTGCGCGGGCAGGTGGGGCGGTTTTTACCGTGGTAAGTCTCTTTGTGCGCTGTGCTTCCCATGCTTCCCGCGCGTGGCGCGGCGTGGGGAGGTGTGTGTGACATGGGCGGGATGCGTGGGGTTGCTTCCCGCGGGCATGCGTCACATCATAGTTAATGTGAAAGGAGGCGGCCCGCGTTTTTCCCCCATAATAAGGAATAATCGTGGGCGCGCTGCTCACTTTCTCCTCTTCCCTCGTGCCTTTTCCGATCTTAGAGCCATCGTTCCCTTTCTTCCTTCCTTCCTAAGCTTTCGCTATCGCCCACCGCCGCTGCTTTGCCACCCCCCTTCCTCAGCCCTCTGAACTTCTTGGTCGCCATGGCTCCCAAATTCGCCAAGGGCAAGGGGGTGACTAAGGGCGCCGGAACGGTGGAGCCGCCGGAGAGCGCACTGTCGGGGGACCGGACGAAGTCCGCCTTCTTCTTCCCCTCGATGGTTGATGTTCAAGAGCTCCGGTCCTCCTTCAAGCCCCTATGGGGAGTGAAGACGAGGGGAGAGGATTCGGGACACCCGGCTACGCGCATCATTCTTGCTGCTTGCGCTGATCCTGCCTCAAATCGGTACCCCTTCTTCGTTGATTACTTTTCTTGCGGGTTATGCCCTCCTTTCTCCGATTTCTTCTGCGACGTTATGCGCACCTTCGGCTTTTGCCTCTTGGATTTTACTCTGAATGCGGTGGCGTGCATGGCTTTCTTCGCGCATCTTTGCGAAGGCTTTGCCGGGGTGCAGCCCAACACGGCGCTCTTCCGCCATTACTTCTTCCCTCGAATCCAGCTGGGAGGAGCCATCTCCGGTTGCTTCACCTAGATCCCAAGATCCAAGGGGGCGTACCCGGACAGTGCCGTGAAGGAGAGGTGGGAGGAATGGCGTGGCCGGTGGTGCTGGATTGAAGATGAAAACCCGCCGGAATTCTGCAAGGTCCGCCGCGTGCCGCCGGTCCACGACAGCGATTGGAGCGATGTCGACGCCGCTGATGGGAGGCTCACCGTCGCCACCACCAGGATTCTCCGGCTCACCCAGGCCAGACTCACCCTTGAGATGATCGGGGCGGACTTCATTCGCTGCCGGATCGCCCCGTTGCACAGCAAGGGGAGGCCAGCTTGGCTCTTCACGAACCCGGCTGACATTATGCAACTTCGCCCCGGCCTCGATCACAACTTCACAGTGTTGGCGCATGCCCACTTCTGCCAACGGCTTTTCCAGCTTGATGTGTGTTGCGATGACGAGGTCGAGCGGACCGGCAAGGCCGCGAGGGCTGCCGCAAAGGTTGACAAGGCCCTCAAGGGGCCATTTTTCAAGCTGCCAGCGGGGGTGGTTCCGTTGTGCAACAATTCGCGTCGGTCAGAGATCATCGCCATGATGCCGGACTGTAATGCGCACGGCCCTGTCCTGAGCTGGAAGGAGCCGAAGGTCAAGGATGTGCAGCAATTCTTCGACACCCTGATCGAGGTGTACGTCAATGCCGATGCCGAGCGGTGGCTTATCATGGACACCACCCAGGCAAAGCTGGACTACATTGCCACTAGGGCGAGGGAGGCACAGCTTGCCATGGAGGCCGACAGCGCTGGGGGCGTGGAGGACATGGCCGCAACGGCGGCGGAGGAAGAGGAGCTCTCCCGGTGGGCGGCGGCCTCCGGGGAGGTCAGCAGCGCCAACACTGGATCTCCGCTCGTCGAAGACGCGGCCGACGAGTCGTCGGGGGAGGAGGAGGACGCGGCGGCGGGCTCGACGCCAACCAGGGGAAGAGGGTGAGTCCCGCGGCGGGCTGGCTCCGGTGAGCCGGTCCGGCCCGGCAGGGCTGCGCGGCCTCAATTGACCCTGGAGGGGTCTGGGTGCCACACGAGGGCCACGGCAGCCAAGAGGCTGACGAAGGCCGCTGAGAAGAAGAAGACAACAGCCCCTTCCTCATCCGGGCACGCACAAACCCCGCCGCCTCCTCCGGCAGGCGTCGACTCGGATGATGATGCGGAGCTCCCTTTTGATCTCGGGCCTCTCAGCCCGGAGAGGAAAAGGAAACTGGTGGAAGAGGAGGAGACGGATGACGAGTAAGTTCTCCGTTCCTTACTGTTATTTCCATTTCCTTGAATTGGGTCGCTTGTCTTGATCCATTTTTGCTTCCGTAGGGAGACAAAGACGTTGGCCCAGAGGGTGAAGAGGGCGAGGACCTCGGCGAGCAGCCAGCCCCCGGTTGGGGCTTCAAAGACACCACTGGTGGTGCTGAGCAGCCCGGACAGCAGCCCCCGGCGCAGCCCCCAGCGTAAGTTCGTCACCCTCTTCTTACTCGACACGTGGTAGGTGCTCGATGCTATGATGCTGACCTTGCCGGGTTTGCAGGAGGGGAGCGGTAGCAGGAGGAGCCACAGAGGGCTACTCCTAACACACCACCCCCATCGACTACGCCGCCGCGGGGGGCGTCCCCGGCAAGGGCATCAGGCACGGAGCCCACACCTATGGAGGAAGAGGGGAACTTGGGCGCTGGTGGCTCTGCCACGGCGCCAAATGCTGGCAGAGAGGGGACTTCTGCTTCACAGCCTGGCACTGGTGAGTCGCCTGTCCTTCGTGTCTGTTTTTCCCTTATTCTTTTCCTAGCTTCATTGCTCCCGTTGCTGCCCAGGACCTCTTTCAACAGGTATGGAGGACGTGGATACCATTGCTGGGAACATTAGTGAGGAGGCCGCCAAGGATGTTGCCGAGGACACCGCGACGGGGGCCGCCAAGGCGACCGGCGAGGCTTCTGCCGAGGGCGCCAGCGGTGGACCTGCCGGTGAGGTCGGCAAGGCCTCCGCCGAGGAAGAGGTGGTGGGTGACCAGCCTCCCTCCTCCTCAACCTCGGGCCCCGGAAGGTATCTGAAGGTGGGCGACGATCTCTTCGTCCACCTCCCAGGGGCGTCAAGCCGGGCGCCCGCCGAAGGGGAAGTTTTGGACGGCGAGGTGCTTGCCGCCACCGGGATCGAGGTGTTTGATGAGTCGGGCGTTGGTGGCGACGGTTCTCCAGAAGATCAGCTTTTCCGTGCCATGGGGGCCAATTTCCGGAAGCTCCAAGTGCTCTACCGTGCTCGCCTGGACAAGGTCAAGTCCAGGATGGCAACGGTGGACAACGCGGAGGTGGACTTCAAGGCGCGCGTTGCCGAGACGCAGACCTGGTTCCACCAGGCTCGCGAGGAGCAGAGGGCCTTTCAGGAGAAATTGGCCGAGCGCGATGTGGAGCTCACCATGAAGATGGCCGACATCGAGAAGGCCCAGGAAAAGGCGGCGAACTTGGCTGCCGCGGCCGAGGCCGCTCGGAACCAGCATCAAGCCACCTTGGATTCCCAGGGAGAGGACCTCACCGCGCGTGAGGCGAAGCTTGCCGCAGCGCTCCATGGCAAGGATGAGGAGCTCGAGGTCCTTGTCGCGCGGCGGACTCACGAGCTGGAGCAGAGGCACAAGGAGGCGCTCGATGCCCAGGCTCTCGCCCATGCCGGCAAGGTAAGGGAGTTGGAGGTGGCGCAGGACGAGCTGAAGGAGCAGGCCCTCAAGCTGTCCAACGAGAAGAGCACGCTCAACAGCGCCTTGGTGGAGGCGCACGGAGCGGTCATCAGCAGGGATGGGGAGCTCTCCGAAGCGCAAAACTCCGTCAGAGACCTCAAGCTGAAGCTGGAGGATCTCAAGAAGATGCTGTCGGAGAGCAGGGCTCGGGAGGAGACCTTGACCAGGAGCCTGGAGGAGGAGAAGCAGCTAGGGGCGAACGAGGCTGCCTCCCACCAGGATTATGTGGCGGGCGAGAACAGATGGATCAGCCGTCTGGAGGAGGTCACCGTCAGGGTCACCTCATAGTTGGCCACCATGGGGATGCCACACGTGAGGTACGCCCCTGAGCACAGCGGGACTGTCAACACCAAGTTAACCCTGTTCTTCGAGGGTGTCCTTGGAGCCTTGGCGTATCTTCACTCCAACAGGACGGCCACGCTGGCCAAGGAGGCCCGGCGACTTTGCCGGAGGGTCGTGACCAAGGTCCTCACCAAGACGGCGTACTGGAATCCTGATCTTGACTTCGCGGCCGCGATGAAGAGCTTGCCGGATGGTGCTGACCTCACGGTGCTCAAGGAGCACATCAAGCCCATCACCGACTGCATCAACGAAATCAAGAGGGTGGAAGGCTAGCACCGGGATTAGGCATCCCGTTCTTCTTCACCGCTGCGGGTTCCCGACCAAGACAAATTTTATCTTTAGTTAGAACCGCAGCTATGATGTGATGTAATATAACTTTGAAGTACTCTTAATTTTCATGCATGTTATTTCCCCGTTCGATTCCTCTTTGTATGCGTGCCCTACGTCGATCGGGAAGGCTTGCCGGCACGGAAGCCCCTAGCGGCGTTTTGGGGACGGATCCCCATGGCCAGCCGGGTACGCGTGCTGCCGGATGAGCCACCTTTCCGTTCTGAACACGGCTGCTCAAACTGTCGAGCTTGACTCGAGTCAGAATCGGGGGCGTTGCAGAACGCGGAAGGCTACTCTGCCATTCTCGACGCAGCCGCTTGAGCTGTTGAGCGGACTCGAAATAGGGCAAGGGCGTTGCCGATCGTGGTAGAGCCCCCTGGCGTGCAGGTTTCTCATACAAAGCAAATATCTCCGGGGGGGAATAACCTCAAATAAGAAGGGTAGCACAAATAAGGGTTCAGTGCAACTTAGCTTCTGTTTGCGATCGCTCGAGTGTCGATCTTCTGGCCTCCTTTCTTCTTCAAGGGTCACGAAGATGAAGGAGTGCCGGGCTAACTGCTAGAGCCGATTCTCACAACTGCGCCCCCTACCTGGCGCGCCAAAGATGTGGGTGGGAATGACACCTATGGGATCACAAGAATCCCTACTACGGTTGCGGGGGGCGGGGTCGTGAGAAGAGCGGATCAAACAGATAGCACACGGTTCGTTTATCCAGGTTCGGGCCGCGGGGATGCGTAGTTTAAAATCCGGCTTGTTTATTGCATTTGGTTGCATAGCATGCATATAGCCTTAGTATTTGTTGCTAACGGCTTACCTGGTGAGTGTAGCTGGCATCGGTTCGAATCCACTACAGCTCAGTCGTTGCATTTCTCTAGTTTTCTTTTCTTGCTCGTTCTTCGGTGTTTGGTGTCATTTCTGTCCCAGCAGAGTGATGCCAAGTGATCTCGACACTGTTTGCAGAAATGGTGCTCAGGTATCGCGCCGATGTCCTCCTTTCAGCCCCGCCTATCATTTCGGTGATGGACATGCCTCTATCCCGAATCTCTCTTCACTTTGTCACGTTGGCAACCCTTAATGATCTTAGTTATCAAGAAAAGGGTAATGTCAGTTGTCGGTGGGAACGACACCTATGGGATCACAAGAATCCCTACTACGGTTGCGGGGCGCGGGGTCGTGAGAAGAGCAGATCAAACAGATAGCACACGTTCGTTTATCCAGGTTCGGGCCGCGGGGATGCGTAAAACCCTACTCCTGCTATGGTGGATTGTATATCTGTGTTCTTGAGCTAGCTATGGGGCGTGAGGAGCTCCATAAAGCCGAATCCTCCTCCTGGTCGCCTCGGGCCTCCTTTTATAGGAAAGGGGTTGCCACAGTAGCACCAGGAGGTGGAAAGGGAACAGTGATGTGAGGTTATCCCTCGCATCACATGACAAGGCGCATTTAATGCGTCTTGCCCAGGTGTCCTTGCTTTATCGGGGACGGGAGAGAAACATGTCTCGTCCGTCGCCGCTCCCTCTCGTGTCGACACGCGCCCTGGCCAGCGGCGTTCGCGGTGCCATGTAGGCAGGCAGGCAGCTGAGGTGGCGCAGCGGTGGGTCTCTATGAAGATCTGCATGCCACCACACAGGTGCCTGCCCAGCTGGTTGGGTCGGCAGCTGCATGCGAACGGCGGTGGAGGTTTGACTGGCGTGGGCCTGATGGTGGCCCTACGGGTGTTCTTAGCAAGGGCCTTGCCGGGGCCCCGGCAAGGGTCTTGCCATGCCGCCTGCTGTCATCCCCGGCAAGGCTCTTGCCGGGGGCCTTGTGGTCCTCCTTGGCTGGGATCCCGCCGAGGATCGTCATCTTCTGAAGGGTGTATCTGATCTTGAATGTCTTCACAAAGATCTGCATGCCACCACGGGGATGTCTCCCGAATCCTTGCCCCATGGGGGCAGTGGACTCAAGGGTGACTCACTCCGTAGGTGTGGGGCGAGCTGCCACGGCAAGGGTCTTGCCGGGTTTGCTAAAACCGCCTCCCGGCAAGGATCTTGCCGGGGGGTCCGTTTCGTCCCCTTTGCTCTTTGTGGTCTTGGTCTTGGCGTCGTTCTGCTTCTCCTGAGCTTCGGCCTTACCTTGGCTCACCTCCCTTGCCTTGTTCAGTGTGGTGGTGCCCGTGGCTCAGACTGCCCGTGCACAGTTATAGGGGTACAAAAAGCGCACCCCTCTTTTTGTACACTGACACCAGCAGACTCAGTTTCCCCGCTATCCTTATTTCTTGGAGAGTGCGGATATTTTCCGTCCGCTTGATAAAAATGTGGCAGCAACATTCGTGTCCCACTACATGATTACCGAGTGCGTCCTCACCTCCGAGCTCGTCCAGGTTGCTACCTGGCTAAGCTAACACTTGGTGTAGCGCTGTTTACACCAATTCTTCCACACATTTATTCGTCCTCGTGCACCTCATCACAGCATGCTAGATCGTAGAACCAGAGATCCCGCGAGATTTGTGTGCTTAAGTAGGCCTACATATTGTGTGACTAGCAGTACTATGTGACATTGATTGTGTGTGAATTGATTGTTGTTGTGTGCTTTTGTTTAGTTGAGTTTTCTTTTGCTTCTTTATTTTTGGGCCCCGGTGAAAGATCGTGGATGTCGCCTAGAGGGGGGTGAACAGGTGCTTTAAAATAATTACGGTTTAGGCTTGAACAAATGCGGAATAAACCTACGGTTAATTTGTCAAGCACAAAACCTACAACAACTAGGCTCACCTATGTGCACCAACAACTTAGGCTAAGCAAGATAAACTACTAGGTGATAGCAAGATATATGACAAGAAACAATATGGCTATCACAAGGTAAAGTGCATAAGTAAAGAGCTCGGGTAAGAGATAACCGAGGCATGCGGAGACGATGATGTATCCCGAAGTTCACACCCTTGCGGATGCTAATCTCCGTTTGGAGCGATGTGGAGGCACAGTGCTCCCCAAGTAGCCACTAGGGCCACTGTAATCTCCTCACGCCCTCGCACAATGCAAGATGCCGTGATTCCACTAAGGGACCCTTGTGGGCGGTCACCGAACCCGTACAAATGGCAACCCTTGGGGGCGGTCACCGAACCCATACACTTTGTCAACCCTTGGGGCGGTCACCAAAACCCGTCAAATTGCTCGGGGCGATCTCCACAACCTAATTGGAGACCCCGACGCTTGCCTGGAGCTTTACACCACAATGACTGAGCTCCGAACAACACCAACCGTCTAGGGCGCCAAGGCACCCTAGAGGAACAAGCTCTAGGGTGTCCAAACACCCAAGAGTAATAAGCTTCTCAAACTTCACTTCCACGTATCACCGTGGAGAACTCAAACCGATGCACCAAATGCAATGGCAAGGGCACACAGAGTGCCCAAGTCCTTCTCTCCCAAATCCCACCAAAGCAACTAATGCTAGGGAGGAAAATGAGAGGAAGAACGAAAGAAGAACACGAAGAACTCCAAGATCTAGATCCAAGGGGTTCCCCTCACTTAGAGGAGAAAGTGATTGGTGGAAACGCGGATCTAGATCTCCTCTCTCTTTTCCCTCAAGAACTAGCAAGAATCATTGGAGGGATTGAGAGTTAGCAAGCTCGAAGAAGGTCAACAATGGGGAAAGAACACGAGCTCAAAGGATAAAGTTCACTAGGGAAGAAGACCCCCTTTTAAAGGTGGGGGAAAATCCAACCGTTATGCTCACAGCCCACACCGAGCGGTACAACCGCTCCAAGGAGTGGTACTACCGCTAGGGCGGTATTAGCCCTTTGAAACACAACAACGAGTAGGCATAAAAGCCAGAAGAACCGTCGGAGCGGTAGTACCGCTTGACCTCATGGTACTACCGCTAGGGGTAGCGGTACTACTGCTAAGGGTAGCGGTACTACTGCTTGCGACCGGTACTAAAAAATCACTTCCGTGCCTACCACCGCTGGACTTGTGACGAGTTTTTGGTCCCGAGCGGAAGTAGCCACGGAAGTAGCCGCGGTAGTACTGCTCCAAGCAGTAGTAAAAAATTACATCTGCTCCTATCTGCGGTAGTACCGCTGCAGCCTTTTCAGAACACCAAAACTACCACAACTTCTGCAAGCGGACTCCGAATTCGACGAAACCAAGTTTGTTGGAAAGCTAGCGACAAGGGCTAACACAATCTTGAAGGAATTGCCAATAATAAGAAAATGAGAAAATTCCCAAAAGAAAATGGTGAGAACCCTTTCTTGGAAAAGACCGGTAAAACCTCCAACACCGAAAACATCATAGAAGACGCATGCAAACTCCGTTTTCGATGAACTCAAGCTTGTCATCAAGATGACCATAAGCTCTAAGACTCACAAAGAGAACAAAACAAGAACAAAGAAACATGATGCAAGGATGCAATGGTTTGAGCTCTCGATGAACGATACGATCAAGCTACTCACTTGAGAGCCCCCCTTGATAGTACGACAATCGATCCTATAAACCGGTCTCCCAACTACCATCATGAGACCGGTAAAATAGAAAACCTATCAAGGGAAAACCTTTGCCTTGCACATGATCCACTTGAGCTAGATGATGACGATCTTGACTCCCTCAAGTTGGACCACCTTTCTTAATTGCGTTGGCTCGATGAAGACTAGTTGATTGCTTCCCCATACTCCACTATGGGTGAGCCACTCTTCCGCACATCTTCACAAGTCCATTGTCACCACAATGGACGGCAAGCTTCAAGCATTTGATCTCTTTGTGATGCTTCACTTGAATTTGCACACTACAACCTAACCCCACAAAGAACTCTCACGAAGACCATGGGTTAGTACACAAAGTGTAATGGACAATGCTTACCATACCATGGGATCACTTGATCCCTCTGTACATCTTGTACGCTTTGTGTGTTGATCAACTTGATTCACTCTTGACTTAGTCTTGATCAACCTTGATTCTTTCCAACTCTCTTCATTTGGATGATGTCTTGAAGGTAAACATGAATGATCAAACAATCTTCTTCTTCAAGACATGCTTGCAATAAGCTCAACTCTCAAATGACCAATCTTTGGATAATTCCTTGAATAGCACCATGGTCGACACAAACTCTCCTTGAAACCAACACATGTACTTAAAGAAAAGCCTATGGACAAAACCTTCAAATATAACTCAAGGCAACCATTAGTCCATAGAGATTGTCATCAATTACCAAAACCAAACATGGGGGCACCGCATGTTCTTTCAATCTCCCCCATTTTGGTAATTGATGACAATCACTTTCAAGAGAGTTTATACAAGGAATTATGCATCACCAAGCAATGCAACAACCAATAATGCATGCGTATGAGATGCAAATGCTTAGGAACAAAACCAAAGCAAGGAGAAAACTCTGAAGACTTCTCCACAAAACTCTTTTAAACTTCTCCCCCATTGGCATCGATTGCCAAAATGGGCGAAAAGCTTAGAAGGCCAATATAAATTGCGTATTTCTCAACAAGAGAGTGGAATGCAATACACATATCCAACGGTAATACTTGGAGGAAGACCAACTATATTGAGGCACCAAGATTGCTAAAGGAAGATATGCCACAAGGACATAACAAAGAGAGACGCAAGCAATCAAGCGATCAAAAGATACCAATTGAAGCAAGCAATCAAAGGATATCAATTGAACCAACTAGACCAAAGATCCTACGAGCCACAAGAAAAAAGGATATTATGATATGAGCATAGGAGTGTTCTAAAGAAACTAGAGAGGCTCCCCATGATTTGTGCACACATAAGAATATTTGTATTTGGATACAAAGTGCACAAAATAAGATCATAGCTCCCCCAAAATCAATAGAAACTTACAACAAGTGAAACTGAGCATATAGGAAACCAAGCCTAGTACTTGCAACAAACACATGGTTGAGCAACAAGTAAAAGAGGCAACTTAAGAATGGGCTCAACCAAAATGATGTGTCTGAGTCAAGGTAATGCACTTGAGAAGACTAATGTACGGATGAGCATTAAGCATAAATAAAGTCTTGAAAGAATGAGGCACACGGTGCAAGGCCTATCATTCCCACACACAACTAGCAAATGGGTTCACAAGCTTACTAATAAGCATATAAAGAACCTATGCTTGTGACAACCCGTGGTGAATATAGAGGATGAAGGCCTCATCAAGACGAGGGATACCAATTAAGATGGCAAAAGCCTCGTAAAGATAAGCATGAGGAAAATAATCTTCACCACACAAGAGTGCATCAAGATGCAACGATAAAAGACACGCACTCAAGGCAAAAGCTTTCACGGAGCCACCAAAGAAATAACATAAGAAAGACAAGGTGGATGTGAAAGAAAGGATATCAACTAGATATGCAACTTCTCTCAAGTGTATAAGATTCTAGGTAGAAAAAATCATGATGATATATATCTACAAAGAAGGATGTACACCCGAAATAGTTACAACACGAGGAACAAGATATCCAAAGGGAGGTCATACATATACCAATAAGATATTTGCTTGGAAGCATAGCACATGGCTAGATATGGTCTTATTGTATATAAATGAATTCCTACCACACACCCATCAAAGACATCACAACTAGCAACAAGAGATCATTGTTGGGATGCTTTGAGAAAGGGAACAAGTATCACAAGAATGAATGAATAACATGCCATGATACAACCTACACAAGGTTGATGCAAGAAATGTGTGCATGAAGAATATGAAGATACTTGTTACCGAGTTAACATTGGAAGGGTGTGGTAGATACCAATTGAAGGTAGATAGTAGTTCATTGATCATCCTAGCTCGACTCCAATAAGCACATGATGACAACACCTTCCTTGTGAGTGAGCCGAGCATCCAATGTATCTCCAATTGTTCCTAGAACAACAACACAAACAAAATGGTACCCAAACTCATTGGGACCAAAGAGTTAGAGAACCAACAATACATAGGACAAACTCCACATAAAAATGTGCATATAGATACGAAAATGAATTTCATGCACATCTCATCCAATTTGAGACTTGGTGGAGTTTCCCCTATATATTATCTCAAAGAAAGAAAGCATGCCAAAGATACTACACGAACTTAATATGCATGCTCAAGACTTTCAAGAACTGATACCAAATGACAAAGAAATACCAAGAAAAGAAAAGATACCAAATGAATAACTCATCACTTGAAAGATATCAATTTAAAGATACATCAAGGAATGAGATATCCATTGATACACACAAAAATAAAGATGTCAAACTCCCAAAAGAGAGAATGGTTCCAAACAAACCAAGCCATCTACAAAGTTTCATAATGGCACAAAGTACCAAAAGAAACGGCTTGCCTTCCACAAACACACACTTGATAAGGATCACAATATGAGTGTTTTATAGAGAATAGGATAGCTCCCCCAAGACTAGTGCATTATAGAGAATTTGCATTTGAATACGAAATGCACAAGGTGGGATCACCACTTTCACTATATCTAGAAAACACTAGACAAGGTCAAGAAATAAACAAGATCCACAAGTGGTATGGAAGACAAAGGGAGTAGATACAATCCTTGGCAAGAGAAAAAGGCAAATAAAAAGCAAAATCCAATGTAAAGATGATCAATAAATTCTACCACAAAAGTGAGTACCAATTGTCAAAAGACAAGAAGTAAATGGAAATAATTCCCGATGGTAGATAGCAAGGATATCCGACATCATCTTCACACCAAACAAAAGGCAAATTGTAACTTGTAGAGCTAACATGCCACCTAGGAACAAGATAATTTACAATATCAACTCTAGGTGACAATATCTCAAATGTACACATTTTCTAGGCTTGTAATATGCACATAGCATATTACTCCCCCATAATGTTATACCAATAAAAACTTAACAAGAGGCAATAAGAGAATCCAACAAGAGATAATTAATGGACTATTTAGAATTTGAATTTCTCATGAGAAGACATACCACATGGCGACTAGATAATCTTGAAATATCAATACTAGATGGTATTACTCATGTACACACATTTATAGGATTGTGAGGTGCACAAAGCACATCACTCCCCCATAATGGGATATTCCATTAATCTCTCACAAGAGCCAACTAAGATACAAACAAGATGCACAAAGGCTCAACGTACGACACACATGTACATGAAGTGCAAACCAACATACATAAACTTGATTACTCAAGATAAGCAATTTGGAGACACAACACATACAAACACATGCAAGGAACAAAACCAAAACATGCAAAGGGGCAAGTAACTTTCAATGTAAACAATTTAAGTACAAGTTACCGCAAAGAGGCACATTGGATATAAGATAGAAACTTGATAACCCAATTGACTTGGCTTGAGACAATAAGAATGATGAAGTCCCCTTAATTCTTCATAATGTAGCCAAGTCTCCAATGACCTCCATCAACACCTATTGATCAAGTATGAGCTAGTTGGTTCCCAACCAAGTTGGGTCCTAAGAGGTTAGTCACAATAGGCTTGGATACCCAAATGGTTCTTTTATTGACACCACTTTGAGTACCAACAAATTTGGCAAACACATTGCCAACCTTATCCTTCCCAAGAGAATGATATCATCAATTAGAATAGGGTTGGATAAGGTACCATTCGTGCATGAAGAAGCGACATGACCTTTTTCACGACATAGGTAGCAACGTCTACTCTTCACTTTCTTCTCACTTGATTTCTCAACTTGAGAAGCATTAGCTCGAGTCTTCTTGGGAAGAGCCATTTCTTCAACTTGAGGTCGAGCATGAGAATGCACTTGTAGCCGCTTCCCTTGTTGCTTGTCACTAATGGCATTCTTCTTCAATGGGCAAGATCTAACATGGTGCCCTTCAATTTTGCACTTGAAGCAAATAATCTTGGCCAAATTCTTGACGCGTTCTTGGCCCTTCTTCTTGTTCATCTTGGACTTCTTCTTCTTGTTGGAGTTGAATCCAAGTCCACCTTTGTCATTGGGGGATTTTTGCACACTCAAGATATTGTTGAGTGTGGACTTCCCTTCATGACACTTTTCCAAGTATTTCTTCAAAGAAGTGGCTTGGGCCTTGAGCTATTTGATTTCCTCTACATGGTTAGTCTCAACACAAGTACTAGAGCAAGTATAAGCTTCATCATTGGAGCAACAAGGCAAGGAAAGCAATTCATCACAAGATGTACCAATGTTATGCATAGACGAATTATGAGGACTAGCACAAGGCAATATAGCATTTTGACTAAAAGTAGTGCTAATGTCCACATGAGGCTCACTAGATGTTACCTTAGCAATCATAGCCTCATGAGCTATTTTTAGCACATTATGGGATACAAGAAGATCATCATGAGAGCTAGAAAGCTTTTCATGGCTTTCTTCCAATTTCCCATAATTGCTAGATAGCAACTCAAGTTGAGCCCTTAGCTAAACATTCTCCTTCAAAATGGATGCTTCACAAGAAATAGAGTTAGTAGCACAAGCATCATCATTAACAATAAGAGGAGAAGGCAACTTGGCAAGCTCTTTTAAATAAGAAGCTTCAAGTTGAGCATGAGACTCGGTGAGTTTGATGAGCTCACCCTTGATGACCCTTGAGCCATTTTCGAGGTGCTCAAAATCCTCAAGGAGTCCAGCATGAGGAACTTCAAGCTTAGCATTTTTTGTTTCAAAAACATTGGCCACCTCAAGAGCTCTATCATGAGATTCCTTCACTCTAGATAACTCTAGAGCAAAAGTCTCCTCAAGAGATTCCTTGGTGGTTTGTTCAAGTTCAAGAGCTTGAGAGAGGTCCGCAATCTCATTAGCGTAATCATGCTCATGACCTTCCATTTTATCAATGGTGACCTCATGCTCCTCAAGACGAGATTCCAACTCATCAATATATTTCTTGCCCTCAATAGCAATAGACATGATTTCCATGAAGTTGGAATGAGCAATTTTATTCTTAAGAAGAGCTTTAAAAATTATTTCCCACTTAACTTTTAAGGAGGCAACATCATCATTCTCTTCATCATAATCGACATCATCATCACTCTTGTCATCATCAATATTATCACAAGATATATTGGGATTCAAAGTGGGAGATACCTTTGAAGTCTTGGCCATAAGGCAAAAAGCAATCGATGATGATGTAGGATCCCTTGAAGCACCGTTCAAGACCACATCTTGTTCCATGGAGTGTTGGGTTTCCTCTACATTGTTAGCACAACAACTCGAGGAAATAGATACATTTTTATCATGGCAACAAGACATAGCAAGCATATCATCATGAGATTTGAGCAAGCAATTTCTACAAGATATGCAAGAACTTTTAACATAAGCATGTGAAACATTTAGAGTGCTCGAAGTGTTAAAGTCCAAAGGTGAAGCATTGAAATAATAAAGTGATGAAGGATCATCAATAATAAGCTCACTATAATCATTGCAATGAACACCACTACTCACCATATCATTACCTTGTGGCAAACCACATGTAGGTGAAGTAGAAGAAGTTGAGAAAACTATATGACCGGAGGTGGAAGGAGGACAATCATCTCCACAAATCTCGGACATGCCATATTTGTCTTGAAGATTTGTCCACAACTCATGAGCATCCCGAAACGACATGAGTTGAAATATAACTACATTGCTCAAAGCATCAAAAAGCACATTAGAAGCTTGAGCATTGAGATAAGAGTTTTTCTCATCCTCTAAAGATAATCTTTGTGGATTCTTTGGAGGAGAAAAACCCATATCTACAATTCGCTCTAAATTTGGGTCCATGACCCTAAAGAGACTAAGCATGCGAATTACCCAAACATCAAAATTTGTGCCATCGAAACAAAGAGTGTCAGAGAATCCTAAACCCCTAGTCGACATCCTTAATCTCTAGGCGGTTAAGCCCTATAAAGAGAGACGAGGCTCTGATACCAATTGAAAGATTGTGGATGTCGCCTAGAGGGGGGTGAATAGGCGCTTTAAAATAATTACGGTTTAGGCTTGAACAAATGCGGAATAAACCTAGCGGTTAATTTGTCAAGCACAAAACCTACAACAACTAGGCTCACCTATGTGCACCAACAACTTAGGCTAAGCAAGATAAACTACTAGGTGATAGCAAGATATATGACAAGAAACAATATGGCTATCACAAGGTAAAGTGCATAAGTAAAGAGCTCGGGTAAGAGATAACCGAGGCATGCGGAGACGACGATTTATCCTGAAGTTCACACCCTTGTGGATGCTAATCTCTGTTTGGAGCGGTGTGGAGGCACAATGCTCCCCAAGAAGCCACTAGGGCCACCGTAATCCTCACGCCCTCGCACAATGCAAGATGTCGTGATTCCACTAAGGGACCCTTGTGGGCAGTCACCGAACCCGTACAAATGGCAACCGTTGGGGGCGGTCACCGAACCCGTACACTTTGGAAACCCTTGGGGCGGTCACCAAAACCCGTCAAATTGCTCGGGCCGATCTCCACAACCTAATTGGAGACCCCGACGCTTGCCCGGAGCTTTACACCACAATGATTGAGCTCCGAACAACACCAACCGTCTAGGGCGCCAAGGCACCCAAGAGGAACAAGCTCTAGGGTGTCCAAACACCCAAGAGTAATAAGCTTCTCAAACTTCACTTCCACGTATCACCATGGAGAACTCAAACCGATGCACCAAATGCAATGGCAAGGGCACACAGAGTGCCCAAGTCCTTCTCTCCCAAATCCCACCAAAGCAACTAATGCTAGGGAGGAAAATGAGAGGAAGAACGAAAGAAGAACACGAAGAACTCCAAGATCTAGATCCAAGGGGTTCCCCTCACTTAGAGGAGAAAGTGATTGGTGGAAACGCGAATCTAGATCTCCTCTCTCTTTTACCTCAAGAACTAGCAAGAATCATTGGAGGGATTGAGAGTTAGCAAGCTTGAAGAAGGTCAACAATGGGGGAAGAACACAAGCTCAAAGGATAAAGTTCATTGGGGAAGAAGACCCCCTTTTAAAGGTGGGGAAAAATCCAACCGTTGTGCTCACAGCCCGCACCGAGCGGTACTACCGCTCCAAGGAGCGGTACTACCGCTAGGGCGGTAGTAGCCCTTTGAAACACAACAACGAGGAGGCATAAAAGCCAGAAGAACCGTCGGAGCGGTAGTACCGCTTGACCTCATGGTACTACCGCTAGGGGTAGCAGTACTACTGCTAAGGGTAGCGGTACTACTGCTTGCGAGCGCTACTAAAAAATTACATCCGTGCCTACCACCGCTGGACTTGTGACGAGTTTTTGGTCCCGAGCGGAAGTAGCCGCGGTAGTACTGCTCCAAGCGGTAGTACCGCTCCCAAGAGCGGTAGTAAAAAATTACATCCGCCCCTATCCATGGTAGGACCGTTGCAGCCTTTTCAGAACACCAAAACTACCACAACTTCTGCAAACGGACTCTGAATTCGACGAAACCAAGTTTGTTGGAAAGATAGCGACAAGGGCTAACACAATATTGAAAGAAATACCAATAAGAAGCAAATGAGAAAAGTCCCAAAAGAAAATGGTGAGAACCCTTTCTCGGAAAAGACCGGTAAAACCTCCAACAGCGAAAACATCATAGAAGACGCATGCAAACTCCGTTTTCGATGAACTCAAGCTTGTCATCAAGATGACCATAAGCTCTAAGACTCACAAAGAGAACCAAACAAGAACCAAGAAACATGATGCAAGGATGCAATGGTTTGAGCTCTCGACGAATGATATGATCAAGCTACTCACTTGAGAGCCCCCCTTGATAGTACGACAATCGATCCTATAACCCGGTCTCCCAACTACCATCATGAGACCGGTAAAATAGAAAACCTATCAAGGGCAAACCTTTGCCTTGCACATGATCCACTTGAGCTAGATGATGATGATCTTGACTCCCTCAAGTTGGACCACCTTTCTTGATTGTGTTGGCTCGATGAAGACTAGTTGATTGCTCCCCCATACTCCACTATGGGTGAGCCACTCTTCCGCACATCTTCACAAGTCCATTGTCACCACTATGGACGGCAAGCTTCAAGAATTTGATCTCTTCGTGATGCTTCACTTGAATTTGCACACCGCAACCTAACCCCACAAAGAACTCTCATGAAGACCATGGGTTAGTACACAAAGCGTAATGGACAATGCTTACCATACCATGGGATCACTTGATCCCTCTGTACATCTTGTACGCTTTGTGTGTTGATCAACTTGATTCACTCTTGACTTAGTCTTGATCAACCTTGATTATTTCCAACTCTCTTCATTTGGATGATGTCTTGAAGGTAAACATGAATGATCAAACAATCTTCTTCTTCAAGACATGCTTGCAATAAGCTCAACTCTCAAATGACCAATCTTTGGATAATTCCTTGAATAGCACCTTGGTCGACACAAACTCTCCTTCAAACCAACACATGTACTCCAAGAAAAGCCTATGGACAAAACCTTCAAATATAACTCAAGGCAACCATTAGTCCATAGAGATTGTCATCAATTACCAAAACCAAACATGGGGGCACCGCATGTTCTTTCACCCGGTGTTACATTATTTTTCCCCTATAAAGAGTTGCTCATCAACTGACACCGGACCCGAAGAAGTGATAAGGTTTTCAAATATTTGGAACCTCAGCTAAACAGAATGGAATTCTTAGTCGACTGCAGTGAAATGGGGAATATCTGATGTTGAGGCTGATAATCAAATTTGCATTAGTGTGCACTCCTCACAATATTACTGATAACTCAAGTCTACATCAGTACAAAATCCTCACAACAGTAATGATCAAGTCAGCAGCAAGACAAGTCAGGTACAAGATCAACGGTACATTTTCATTCAAATGTATGGATCATATACAAAACTTTGGCTCAGCCATGCATGATGCTTGAAATATGTTATCATCCGAAATAAAGTGAAAATGTGATATGCTCAAGATAGACAGTCAAACAAATTTTCTCATGCAAATAATCAGCCCCAAAATATTATGGACGTGTGTGTAGATTTCAGACTGAATATTAGTATGAAGTTTGGGATGTAAGAAATTCAGTCTTCTTCCACACGTTATCGGAAGAAATTTATGATGCAAGTCTCCTTGATTTTCCTCAGCCTGCTATGTGCACAATTTCCGGTCAAAGATACCCTGTCTTTCTCAGCAAGATACCTCGATAAAAGCTTCTCATAGACAGAAATGATTTTTTCTCAACAAGCAAACCCGAAGAGAAGCTTCTCAAGTATGAAACTCAGGCTTCTCCAGCACAATAATCAGGTCAAGCTTCTCGTGTGAGCTATTGAGCTTTCTTCTGCATGCTACCCAGACTAAAGCATCAAGCAGAAGCTAACGAGTCTTCCTCAGCAAGCTACTCAGATGGCTTCTCTCGTAAGTCACTCAGTCCACATCAATACCATAGTATTGCACCGTCCTCAGAGATTATGCGGTGAGTTGGCAATAGATGGTAGTACATTTCAAGGATCAGATTTGCAATAATTTTGTCAGGAGCACAAATCAGTCGAAACATATGACTACCTCAAGGATCAAGTGTTCGGTTGCATATGGTTCTTACACATATGGTGAGCATGCATCCCCAATCATATCAGTCACTCATACGAGATACGGCAAGGATCCAGAAGATATACCTAAGGAAAGTAAAGATCCCACAACCTCACGAGTCAGGCAAAGGAAAATAAGCAGAGATACATCTCATGAATTACAAGGATCTACAAGATCTGGGGATGACATCACAAAATCAACAATCTTAACAATGGTCATCAAGGTCATTATTCCCGCAACTGACAAGGAGATGTCCTAAAATCTTGTCACCTTCATGTATGATTGGCCTCAGCAATGAGCTTCGTACAGCTACAAACCCCGGTATATGTCATATGTGTGCGGACCCAGGTTAGAAAACAGGCATAGGGAATAATATCAAAAATATTGCACTAATCACGTCCCTGGTCATATGAAGAATCAATGACGTGTGTGGCCAAGTTATTCCAGTAAGGTATCCTCACAAAGAAAATCATGACCGTCATAGGGTGAGACCGACAGCAAAGTATGATGATTTTTGCATGACCATCAAGGTCCGGATACCCCAAATCAGTTGGAGTTCGTAATTCCATATGGATCCACAAAGGCATACCCTTAGTGGCCTACTCTGTTTTACAAGGATTTCATGTCCCGCTGAGCCGCTTGGAATGGTTAGGGTGGAAAATCTAAATGGGTATACGGACAAAATGAGAAAATCAAAATCCAAACAATCAGCTCAGACCCGGTATACTCACCGACGGAATCAAGTACACGGTCAATCTGTCAGGAAAAATCAATTGTCCGTCAGCCCCTGTCGCCTTCTGGTTTCAATAAATGCTGAGAATTAATCATGGCCATCTTCTGACGGGATCTGGCTGCTCATAGGTGGTACTGATTTATTTTGATTTACCCCTTTGGCTCGAGCATGAGATAGGTACCAATGATTCGACTGCCTTTTATCAGGAGCAATATAACAATGTATGGAGTTATAGTTCTGTCATACCTCAAATATTTACATGTTGAGACTGGTTGTATTTATTTGAAGCAACCCCATGACAGAAGTAAAAAGGTTTTCAGGACCAAAAGAAAATTTATGCTCAGATCCATTGGATATCACCACAGGTATGGAGAATCAACGTCAGTAAAAAGAAATTGGTATATGAGAAAAGACCTCTCAGGATTTGGGGAAAGGTGAAGCAAACCACCCCAGAGCAAGGGAAGAAAATCATATGAAATTCTTGGGGGAACAATAAATAAAGAAAAAGGGATACCCGAGTTGGAAACGGTGTCCTAAAGTCATACTTGTAACCTGAGCAACCAAATCTCGAGGACGAGATTTCTTTAAGGGGGGAAGGTTTGTAACAGCCTGGTTTTTTGCCCTTTTCTTTTTCTTTTAATTTAATTGGTTTTTGCTCTATTTTTCTTTTTGGAGTGGTTTTGTGGCCTTGTCACCTGGGAAATCATCTTCATTTCCTCTCCCAAGTGGCTCATCATTCTCAAAACCTTGCCAAGATCATGTCACTTAACTCCTTGACCAAACCCTAATTTCCTTTCCTCGGGAATATTCCTTTTTTATTAAAGGAATAACCCTATCTGCCCTAGGTTGTGAAGCAACCTATATTTCTGCCCATCCAAAAATCCCCAAACAATTCTTATAAATTTTTGGGTCATATATTCCTCAAATATGGCAAAATATTTGACCGGCCATATTTATCATCATGCTCAATAAATTCATTTCCTATTCTGTCCTAAATGGCACATTTGTGAAGCAACTGCTATTTATCTTTGCCCATTTGACCCCAAACTTTTTGGACATCTTTTCCTGTCCAAATAATTGACATGTGCCAAAATTCAACTTTATTTGCCTAGCCAAACGTCCTCAGTGATTTTTCAAAGCTCTTGTCTGAGGGAAGCCTTTGTGAAGGAAGTTCTAGCTAGGGTTATCCAAATGAGTTGAAATTTTGCACACTACTTCATGTGCTAATATTATGACACTCCTCCAAATTTCAGCTCCATCCATTGAACTATGTGAGCACAGGACCAAATCTTTGCTTCTGTTAGTATTTTCAGGTTGTGAAGCAAGTATAATTTATATTGCTTCAAAACTCCTAATAAATTACCAGATGGTTCTCCTACCCAAACAATTTCTCTCCACCAAATTTGGCACCATTTCACCTAGCCAATATTTCTCTAGAAGTTTTGCATGTTTCTGTCCAGAGGAGATGTTTGTGAAGCAAGTACCACTTTGGCTTGTCCAATTGGTATGAAATTTTTGTAGCATCTTAGTATGGCCAAATCATTAAGCCTTGCCAAATTTGAGCTCAAGTGGAATCATCATGTGAGTGCATCATCCAAATCTCATTTCTAGACCAGATTTGTCCGTTGTAAAGCAATTATATTAAATCTTGGTCGAAATCTTCTCAAAGTTACTAGGATGAAAATCCTTCTTAACCTAAACCTCGCAGACAACTCCATTGCTCCCAGTCACCTCCCTCGTCCGGCTATATATAGCTGTCCCCGGTCGCTCCCGAGCTCACCAACCGCTCCCCCTCACTCCACTACTCCTCCCCAGCCCATCCATTTGCCTCCAGAGCTTCTCCTCGCTGCCTTATGCCGCCATGGCCGTCGGCCATGCTCGGCTAAATTCACTCGAGTCCGAGCCTTCCTCCCCTTCTTTCCACCTCTAGTAGACAGCCCAGAGCATCCAGACCTCCCCGCACCTCCCCCTTCTCCTCGGATGGACTGGAGCGCCTAGATCATCGGCGGCTGAAGCTCTCCTCCGCCGCGGCCGTGTTCGCCCCCGTTTAAGAGCTCCCCAGCAGAGACGACCCCACCAGGCGCTACAGCTCTGTCCCCTGAGCGCTCTGATAGGTCGGGCGCCGCCTACGATGGTCGGAGTCGCCGGCGAGCCTCGTCGGGGCGGCCTCCTCCCTCGGCCAGGCGCGGGCAGGCACGCGAGGAAGAGGAAGGACCTGCCAGCGGGCCCCGCGTCTCTCCCAACCCCACCCGCCAGCCACACGCGTTGATCCCCTTCGTCCATGTCAGATAAGTGGAAACGTGTTTCGCTGAAATACGTTTTTGTTTAGTGAAAGCGTACTATGGTCTTAGTTCGGATGGAAATACGCTTTCTTTAAGAAAAGCCGTATTCCGATTTAACTATGGCTAGAAATACGTTTTCCCTACTGAGAAGGAATATTCAACTAAATGCGCTTTCTGTTTTTCAGCTCAGGGGCCTGTTCGTAGAGGGTCTTTTTACAGATTGGTCCCTGAACTTCGTCGGGCTATAACTTTTTGCTCGCAACTCCGTTTGAGGTGAATCCAAAGCCCACTTCTTCGCCTCGTCGAGCCCTTTTTGTTGGTTTCATTTTCACTATGGGTTGAAACTGTGAAAATGACCTTTTGCCCTTGCATGTAAACAGCCCCTTCGAGAGAGAACTGTTTCCGGCAAATCTTTCTGCGGCTTCATCGCACTTCTCCCTGGTGCCTTCTTCATCCTCGGGCAATCCACAACCACTATTTGCATGATAGCCATGTAGTAGCATTCGTTTTCAACTTGAATCTTTAATAACTATATGATTGTTTTGCTACTGCTGTCGTTATTTCGGTCATGCTTGTGGATCGCTGATTACCGTCATGCTATGTGTTTCTTGCACTCTGTTATCATGTTCTGCCTGCTAGTATTACTTTCATATTGGTCATGCTTGATAGCAGTACATGTTGGGTTGGTCATGTTCTTCGGTGCGTGACTGACATCGGTTATCGATTACCGTTAATATGCATTGTTCCTTTGATGTTAGTTAGTTAAGTGTTTACTCGGTAATGTTATTGATGAGTTCTTGCATGGTATTTATGGTTGATGCTAGTGGTCATGTTATGCAATGAGTAGTGTTGTACTTGTAATATTCATGCTCGTCATTATGTTATGCTCAGTTGGGTATCATTCTTTGTTGATATGGTGGATAGTTATGTTGCACCCCGTGCTTATGTTGATATCATGCTCATGCATTGTAATTGCATCATGTTATTTTATCATGGCTCAACATATTGCATTCAAGTTTAACCGAATTAAATTGAACTTGAACAACTGTTGGCTGAGTCATGGTGCCACCATATCGAGCTGACCGGTGCAACCATGCTTACCTTTATGGGAAGGTGCTAACTGGTTCTATTGTCGTGCCTCTCACCGGTGCCTCCAAGGAGGGAAGGTTATGGGTGCGCGCTACCCTGAAAAGGTAGGCGGACATAAGCCTTGTGTGCCTGTTGTTGTTGTATGGATCCTTGTCCCCGTTTGGGACCATTTTGCCACGATGGTGGCCGTTTTGCCACGACGGTGGCCGTTGGTGTCTTTGGTAGGCACGGGGCCACCCAGGACTTCGCTCAAAGGGGAGTTGGTCGGAGTAGCCGGGCGAGTGTCATGGCAGTAGGACGGTTTTGTCGGAACTTCGTTGGTCCACCCGAATGGGAGTGCGAGGCCATGGGTTCCGTAGTGTGGGTACAGTGTACTAACCTCTGCAGAGTGTGTATTAAATCTATCAATAGCCGCGCCCGCGGATAAGGGCCCAGGTCGTATCGGTCACACTGTGAGTCAACAGTAATAATATTAATGATGTGCTTAATAACAACCAACCACGGTTTGATGATGAGATAAGTTGGTTATGTGATCCGTGAATGATCACCGTTTGGTTATGAGGTAACCCGTTGAGCCCAAAGTGGTTCCGTACGTGATCCGTGAATGGTCACCGTTTGGTTACGAGGTAACCCGTTGAGCCCGGAGTGGTTCCGTATGTGATCTGTGAATGATCACCGTTTGGTTACGAGGTAACCCGTTGAGCCCAGAGTGGTTCTGTTTGTGATCCGTGAATGATCACCGTGGTATCGAGGATACCGAGTTGTTGGATATTCGTGATGTTGTGCGAGAATCGTGGGTAAAGATCAAGCTCCTTGTGGTCATTTAATGATTACTACGGTATTGTTTATACCAATCTTGATTTGATCCTGAGATGATCGTGTGATGTCCGAGGTTGGTAAGTGATGCCTGTTTTGGTTAGAGGTAACCCGAGCAGAATAAATGGTACATACAATGTCATCATGTTGCATGCTAGTATCGTCAGATTTATATGCCATGCTCATAATGTTCCAGCTGTATCATGTTCATGTGGTTCATGCCATGTTATTCTGATGATCTCATGATAAATTCATGCTTAATATGTAATTGCCATGTTGTTGTTTGTCTTGAAAGCTTCTGGTTATTGTGAGCTTGCAAGTACATTCAATGTACTGACCTGGCATGTCATGCCAGTTTGCAGGTCATGCCGTGATTGCTTGATTGCTTGTCGTGGTTTCCATTCGTGTGAGCTAGGATAAGCTGTAACACCCCGGATGTAACTTACCATATTTGTACTCCAACTCTTGCCATTTTCGGCTCTAAGTTATGATTTTCCTTCGTGGTTGGGTTTGCCTTCGTTTTGCATTTTGTCCATGTCCCTGTTTGCATTTATGGAGTGCCCTAGCATGACTCAATCTTGCTCTACTTTTGCTACAAAATGTTCCTGGCAGATTGTTTACATGTTAATCAATTTTCCCAAGGTTGTTGTAGTTGATCCATACATGCTATGAGATTGTTCTTGCCTTGGTTAGCTTCATGAACAGGTCTTCTTGCTATTGCTATGCTTATATTGTCATGAAATGCCTTGTGGTGAGTGAATCGAACTCGCAAAGATGCCTTCATAATTCTGTTGATGCCATGCTCTGTTTTCTGCTAAGTCTGAATCTGTTAACGAAACTTGCTATGTTTACATGGGTGCCATCATATCTTCTGATCCTTTTTGTCTTATGGTCAGCAAGGGACTTTTGTTCTATGATTTGAGTACATTCATGCCGTGCCTTTGTTTACTGTGATCTGTTCCTGTAGCATATTGTTATCCTGCTCTAAACATTGATTCCTGATGTTAATTCCTGACATGTTAGTATTTTCACTAAGTCTGTGAAGCTGATATCTTTTGCACTTTTGCCATGCTTGTTTGAACCTTCTCTTGTGTGTTTTAGCCGTAGCCCAGTGTTCATCTTTTTTCAAGCATCTTGAGTAGATCACTGCTAGGTGCTTTGTTGCTATGTTGGAGTGCAGTAGCTTAGTTTCTTGTTGCATTCTAGATGGCATTGTGCTGTTAATCACAGATTTGTGCCGTTATTGTTTTGCTTGCCATTTGCAAATCGTGCATCCGATTCCGGTGATCTTTATATCGATTTCGACCGAAATAAACTCATCTTTCCAGCGGCACACTTGGTTTGACAAGTTGAGTCCTGGTTCAATATTTTCCTTCTGGAGCACGCATATGCATTGCATATCACATCCCGCATGTCATGCCATGTTTTGCATCATGTTGCTTGCGCATTACACCATGGTTGATTGTTGTTTCCTTTGCTTGTGTTCTTGCTTTGGGTAGAGCCGGGAGACGAGTACGTGATCGAGGAACCCATTGAGTACGCTTACGAGGATCAAGCTTTCGTCAACTCAGAGGACTTTGCAGGGAAGATGACCATACCCTCGAAATCACTTCTATCTTTGCTTGCTAGTTGCTCGCTCTTTTACTATGCCGCGATACCTACCACTTTCTATATCATGCCTCCCATATTTCCATGTCAAGCCTCTAACCCACCTTTCCCCGCAAATCGTTGTTTGGTTATGTTACCGCTTTGCTCAGCCCCTCTTATAGCGTTGCTAGTTGCAGGTGAAGATGGAGTTTGTTCCTTGTTGGAACATGGATATTGTTGGGATATCATTATGATATCTTGTTTACTTTAATGAATCTATATACTTGGTAAAGGGTGGAAGGCTCGGCCTTATGCCTGGTGTTTCGTTCCACTCTTGTCGCCCTAGTTTCCGTCATACCGGTGTTATGTTCCTTGATTTTACGTTCCTTGCACGGTTGGGTGTTATGGGAACCCCTTGATAGTTCGCTTTGAATAAAACTCCTCCAGCAAGGCCCAACCTTGGTTTTACCATTTGCCTACCTACCACCATATACCTTCCCTTGGGTTCTGCAAACTCAAGGGTCATCTTTATTTTAAACCCCCCCCCCCCCCCCCCCTGGGCCAGTGCTCCTCTGAGTGTTGGTTCGAAAAGGGCAGCATGCCGGGCCACCTCGGGGCAACTCGAGGATTGGTTTTACTCGTAGCTTGACCTATCCGGTGTGCCCTGAGAACGAGATACGTGCGACTCCTATCGGGATTTGTCGGCACATCGGGCGGCTTTGCTGGTCTTGTTTTACCATTGCTGAAACGTCTTGTAACCGGGATTCCGAGACTGATCGTGTCTTCCCGCTAGAAGGAATATCATTTGTTGACCGAGAGAGCTTGTGATGGGCTAAGTTGGGACACCCCTACAGGGTTATCAACTTTCAAAAGTCGTGCTCGCGGTTATGGGCAGATGGGAATTTGTTAATGTACGGTTGTAGAGAACTTGAAACTAAACTTAATTAAAATGAATCAACTTCTTGTGTAGCCGTGATGGTCTCTCTTCGGCGGAGTCCGAGAAGAGAACACGGTCTCATGTTATGCTTGAACGTAAGTAGTTTCAGGATCACTTCTTGATCTTTATGGCATTCTCGACCGTGCTTTGCTTCTCTTCTCTCTCTCTTTTGCGTAAGTTAGCCACCATACATGCTAGTGCTTGCTGCAGATCCACCCCACTACCTTTTCCTACCCATAAGCTTAGATAGTCTTGATCGCGAGGGTGTGAGATTGCTGAGTCCCCGTGACTCACAGGTTACTTCCAAAACCAGATGCAGGTGCCGATGATGCCAGTGCAGGGGACGCGACCGAACTCAAGTGGGAGTTCGACGAGGATTCGAGACGTTACTATGTTTCCTTTTCGGACGATCAGTAGAGGAGCCCAGTTGGGGCGATCAGGGATCTGGCATTTGGGGTTGTCTTCCTTTATCTGGTTCTGTAGTCGGTCCTTGATTGTATTCTGGATGATGTAATGCTATATTTATGTTTTGTGTGAAGTGGCAATTGTAAGCCAACTCTTTATCCCTTTCATATTCAGTACATGGGATGTGTAAAGATTACCCCTCTTGCGACATGCCTACTATGCGGTTATGCCTCTAAGTCGTGCTCCGACACGTGGGAGATATAGCCGCATCGTGGGTGTTACAAGTTGGTATCAGAGCCTTCCCCGACTTAGGAGCCCCCTGCTTGATCGAATCGCTGACATTGTTGAGTCTAGAAAAAATGTTTTGAGTCTTATAGGATTATACATATCGGAGAGTAGGATTCTTTTTACTCCTCAGTCCCTTCATCGCTCTGGTGAGGCCTCCTGACGTAGAGTTTTGACTCTTCTATTCTCAAATTTCACTAAAAAAATTAGGATCACGCGGGTATCTTGGAATCGTTCTGATGGTTTTGTGACGAGAACATTGTTCTTGGTTCCTCCTGACATTTAGGGGTTGTGGCAGTGTCCCGGGGAGTTGAGCTCCGAGGTGTTGTCGTCACAATTTTATCATTGCAATTCAGGAATACCTGAGTTCGCCGACATCGAAAATCTCCTTTATGCAGTTGTTGGTGAGATAACCTCGACGCCACACAGTACTGGGGTGGGAGTTCGGGAGTATTGCCATAACTCGTATAACGGATGCTTTTCAAAGGTTGAGGTAAATGATTTCCGAGGGTTTCTGATGTCTATTACGCAACCTTCTTCTTGACGTTGTTGGGCCTCCAAGTGCAGAGGTTTGTAGGACAGTAGCAAATTTCCCTCAAGTGGATGACCTAAGGTTTATCAATCCGTAGGAGGCGTAGGATGAAGATGGTCTCTCTCAAGCAACCCTGCAACCAAATAACAAAGAGTCTCTTTTGTCCCCAACACACCCAATACAATGGTAAATTGTATAGGTGCACTAGTTCAGCGAAGAGATGGTGATACAAGTGCAATATGGATGGTAGATAAAGGTATTTGTAATCTGAAAATACAAAAACAGCAAGGTAACTAATGGTAAAAGTGAGCACAAATGGTATTGCAATGTGTGGAAATAAGGCCTAGGGTTCATACTTTCGCTAGTGCAAGTTCCCTCAACAATACTAACATAATTGGATAACATAACTATCCCTCAACATGCAACAAAGAGTCACTCCAAAGTCACTAATAGCGGAGAACGAACGAAGAGATTATGGTAGGGTACAAAACCACCTCAAAGTTATTCTTTCCAATCAATCCGTTGGGCTATTCCTATAAGTGTCACAAACAGCCCTAGAGTTCGTACTAGAATAACACCTTAAGACACAAATCAACCAAAACCCTAATGTCACCTAGATACTCCAATGTCACCTCAAGTATCCATGGGTATGATTATACGATATGCGTCACACAATCTCAGATTCATCTATTCAACCAACACAAAGGACCCCAAAGAGTGCTCCAAAGTTCTACCGGAGAATCACGACGAAAACGTGTGCCAACCCCTATGCATAGGTTCATGGGCGGAACCCGCAAGTTGATCACCAAAACATACATCAAGTGAATCACGTGATATCCCATTGTCACCATAGATATACACGGCAAGACATACATCAAGTGTTCTCAAATCTTTAAAGACCCAATCCGATAAGATAACTTCAAAGGGGAAACTCAATTCATTACAAGAGAGTAGAGGGGGAAGAAACATCATAGGATCCAAATATAATAGCAAAGCTCGCGATACATCAAGATCGTATCATGTCAAGAACACGAGAGAGAGAGAGAGAGAGAGAGATCAAACACATAGCTACTGGTACATACCCTCAGCCCCGAGGGAGCACTACTCCCTCCTCATCATGGAGAGTACCGGGATGATGAAGATGGCCACCAGAGAAGGATTGCCCCCTCTGGCAGGGTGCCGGAATGGGTCTAGATTGGCTTTTGGTGGCTACGGAGGCTTCTGGCGGCAGAACTCCCGATCTATTGTGCTCTCAGATGTTTTTAGGGTATATGGAGATATATAGGCGGAAGAAGTACGTCAGGGGGGCCACGAGGGACCCACGAGGGTGGAGGGCATGCCCAGGGGGGTGGGCGTGCCTCCCTACCTCATGGCCTCCTCGAAGCTTCCCTTACGTGCACTTCAAGTCTTCTGGGCTTCTTTCCTTCCAAAAATGAGTTCCGTGAAGTTTCAGGTCAATTGGACTCCGTTTGATTTTCCTTTTCTTCGAAACCCTAAAACAAGGTAAAAACAGAAACTGGCACTGGGCTCTGGGTTAATAGGTTAGTCCCAAAAATGATATAAAAGTGTATAATAAAGCCCATAAACATCCAAAACAGTAGATAATATAGCATGGAGCAATCAAAAATTATAGATACGTTGGAGACGTATCAGCATCCCCAAGCTTAATTCCTGCTCGTCCTCGAGTAGGTAAATGATAAAAACAGAATTTTTGATGTGGAGTGCTACTTGGCATAATTTCAATGTAATGCTTCTTAATTGTGGCATGAATATTCAGATCCGAAAGATTCAAGACAAAAGTTCATATTGACATAAAAATGATAATACTTCAGGCATACTAACTAAGCAATTATGTCTTCTCAAAATAACATGGCCAAAGAAAGTTCATCCCTACAAAATCATATAGTTTAGTCATGTTTCATTTTCATCACACAAGAATGCTCTCATCATAAACAACCCCGATGACAAGCCAAGCAATTGTTTCATACTTTAGTAATCTCAAACTCATAAACTTTCATGCAATACATGAGCGCGAGCCATGGATATAGCACCATGGGTGGAATAGAATAATGAGGGGGTTATGTGGAGAGGACAAAAAGGAGAAAGTCTCACATCAACGAGGCTAATCAATGGGCTACGGAGATGACCACCGATTGATGTTAATGCAAGGAGTAGGGATTGCCATGCAACGGATGCACTAGAGCTATAAATGTATGAAAGCTCAACAAAAGAAACTAAGTGGGTGTGCATCCAACTTGCTTGCTCACGAAGACCTAGGGCACTTGAGGAAGCCCGTCATTGGAATATACAAGCCAAGTTTTATAATGAAAGATTCCCACTAGTATATGAAAGTGACAGAATGAGAGACTCTCTATCATGAAGATTATGGTGCTACTTTGAAGCACAAGTGTGGCAAAGGATAGTAGCATTGTCCCTTCTCTCTTTTTCTCTTTATATATTTTTTTATTTTTATTTTATTTTTTGGGCCTTCTCTTTTTTATGGCCTTTCTCTTTTTTTGGTCCTTCTCTTTTTTTATGGCCTTTCTCTTTTTTTATTCTTTATTCCTCACTTGGGACAATGCTCTAGAAAATGATGATCATCACACTTCTATTTATTTACAACTCAATGATTATAACTCGATACTAGAACAAAGTATGACTCTATATGAATGCCTCCGGCGGTGTACCGGGATATGCAATGAACCAAGAGTGACATGTATGAAATAATTATGAACGGTGGCTTTGCCACAAATATTATGTCAACTACATGATCATGCTAAGCAATATGACAATGATGAATGTGTCATGATAAACGGAATGGTGGAAAGTTGCATGGCAATATATCTCGGAATGGCTATGGAAATGCCATAATAGGTAGGTATGGTGGTTATTTTGAGGAAGATATAAGGAGGTTTATGTGTGAAAGAGCATATCATATCACGGGGTTTGGATGCACCGGCGAAGTTTGCGCCAACTCTCAATGTGAGAAAGGGCAATGCACGGTACCGAAGAGGCTAGCAAGGATGGGAGGGTGAGAGTGCGTATAATCCATGGACTCAACATTAGTCATAAAGAACTCACATACTTATTGCAAAAATCTACAAGTCATCAAAAACCTTGGCACTACGCGCATGCTCCTAGGGGGATAGATTGGTAGGAAAAAACCGTCGCTCGTCCCCGACCGCCACTCATAAGGAGGACAATCAAATAACACCTCATGTTTCAAATTTGTTACATAACGTTTACCATATGTGCATGCTACGGGACTTGCAAACTTCAACACAAGCATTTCTCAATTTCACAACTACTCAACTAGCAAGACTTTGATATTATTACCTCCATATCTCAAAACAATCATCAAGCATCAAACTTCTCTTAGTATTCAAAACACTCATAAGAAGATTTTACTAATCTTGAATACCTAGCATATTAGGATTTTAAGAAAATTACCATGCTATTTAAGACTCTCAAAATAATCTAAGTGAAGCATGAGAGTTCATCTATTTCTTCAAAATAAAACTACCATCATGCTCTAAAAGATATAAGTGAAGCACTAGAGCAAATGACAAACTACTCCGAAAGATTTAAGTGAAGATCGATGAGTAGTCGAATAATTATGCAACTATGTGAAGACTCTCTAACATTTAATAATTTCAGATCTTGGTATTTTATTAAAACAGCAAGCAAAGCAAAATAAAATGACATCTATGAATAGCAAACATCATGTGAAGAAGCAAAACTTAGGATCAACCGAAACTAACCGATAGTTGTTGAAGAAGAAAGGTGGGATGCCAACCGGGGCATCCCCAAGCTTAGATGCTTGAGAATTCTTGAAATATTATCTTGGGGTGCCTTGGGCATCCCCAAGCTTGAGATTTTGTATCTCCTTAATTCCTCTCATATCAAGGTATCCCTAAATCTCAAAAGCTTCATCCACACAAAACTCAACAAGGACTCGTGAGATAAGTTAGTATAAACCATTGCAAAAACCTTATCATACTCTACTATAGCAAATCACTAAAATTATTATTCAACATTGCATACTAAATGCCTCTGCATATTTAATAGCCATATCCTCAAATAGAATCATTAAAGAAGCAAACATACGCAAACAATGCAAACATAACAGCAATCTGCCTAAACAGGACAGTCTGTAAAGAATGCAGCAACATCCATACTTCCCTAGCTACAAAAATTATTAAAGAAAATTCCCACTGTAGTAAATTTATCAGAGCTTAATATGCAAAAGGTTTCAACATTTTATCACATTCTTACTTTTCTAGGGAATTATTGCAACAGCGGTAAACTTTCTGTTTTCAAACAGCAACATGTGGACTTCTAAAATAGGCATAGTAAAGGCTATCAATGCCACTTTTATTGAAATAAAAGATGCAAAACATTGTTCTAAATAAAAGAAAGAAAATCCTAACAAAATAAATTAACGCTCCAAGCAAAACACATATCATGTGGTGAATAAAAATATAGCTCCAAGTAAAGTTACCGATGAACGAAGACGAAAGAGGGGATGCCTTCCGGGGCATACCCAAGCTTAGGCTCTTGGCTATCCTTGAATATTACCTTGGGGTGCCTTGTGAATCCCCAAGCTTAGGCTCTTGCCACTCCTTATTCCATAGTCCATTGAATCCTTACCCAAAACTTGAAAACTTCACAACACAAAACTTAACAGAAAACTCGTAAGCTCCGTTAGTATAAGAAAATAAATCACCACTTCAAGGTACTGTAATGAACTCATTATTTATTTATATTGGTGTTAAACCTACTGTATTCCAACTTCTCTATGGTTTATAAACTCTTTTACTAGCCATAGATTCGTCAAAATAAGTAAACAACACATGAAAAACAGAATCTGTCCAAAACAGAATAGTCTGTAGTAATCTGGATCAAACGTATACTTCTGGAACTCATAAAACTCTCAAATAAATTTCTGGACCTGAGGAATTTATCTATTAATCATCTGCAAAAGGAATTAACTAAATAGCACTCTCCAAATAAAAATGGCAGCAATTCTCGTGAGCGCTAAAGTTTCTGTTTTTTACAGCATGATCAACAAGACTTTCCCCAAGTCTTCCCAAAGGTTCTACTTGGCACAAACACTAATTAAATGCATAAAACCACATCTAAACAGAGGCTAGATTAATTATTTATTACTAAACAGGAGCAAAAAGCATGGGACAAAAATAAAGTTGGGTTGCCTCCCAACAAGCGCTATCGTTTAACGCCCCTAGCTAGGCATGATGAATTCAACGATGCTCACATAAAAAATAAGAACTGAAACATAAAGAGAGCATCATGAAGAATATGACTAGAACATTTAAGTCTAACATACTTCCTATGCATAGTAATTTTGTGAGAAAACAACTTATGGGAACAATAATCAACTAGCATAGGAAGGCAAAACAAGCATAACTTCAAAGTTTTAAGCACATAGAGAGGAAACTTGATATTATTGCAATTCCTACAAGCATATGTTCCTCCATCATAATAATTTTCAGTAGCATCATGAATGAATTCAACAATATAACCAGCACCTAAAGTATTCTTTTCATGATCTACAAGCATAGAAAATTTACTACTCTCCACATAAGCAAAATTCTTCTCATGAATAATAGTGGGAGCAAACTCAACAAAATAACTATCATGTGCTTGAAAAATTAAGATCAATATGACAAGTTTCATGGTTATCATTATTCTGTAAAGCATATGTGTCATCACAATAATCATCATAGATAGGAGGCATGCTTTCATCATAATAAATTTGCTCATCAAAACTTGGGGGACAAAAAATATCATCTTCATCAAACATAGCTTCCCCGAGCTTGTGGCTTTGCATATCATTAGCATCATAGATATTCAAGGAATTCATACTAACAGCATTGCAATCATGCTCATCATTCAAATATTTAGTGCCAAACATTTTATAGATTTCTTCTTCTAGCACTTGAGCACAATTTTCCTTACCATCGTACTTACGAAAGATATTAAAAAGGTGAAGCGTATGAGACAAACTCAATTCCATTTTTTTATAGTTTTCTTTTATAAACTAAACTAGTGATAAAACAAGAAACTAAAAGACTCGATTGCAAGATCTAAAGATATACCTTCAAGCGCTAACCTCCCCGGCAACGGCGCCAGAAAAGAGCTTGATGTCTACTACGCAACCTTCTTCTTGTAGACGTTGTTGGGCCTCCAAGTGCAGAGGTTTGTAGGACAGTAGCAAATTTCCCTCAAGTGGATGACCTAAGGTTTATCAATCCATGGGAGGCGTAGGATGAAGATGGTCTCTCTCAAGCAACCCTGCAACCAAATAACAAAGAGTCTCTTGTGTCCCCAACACACCCAATACAATGGTAAATTGTATAGGTGCACTAGTTCGGCGAAGAGATGGTGATACAAGTGCAATATGGATGGTAGATAAAGGTATTTGTAATCTGAAAATATAAAAACAGCAAGGTAACTAATGGTAAAAGTGAGCACAAACGGTATTGCAATGTGTGGAAATAAGGCCTAGGGTTCATACTTTCGCTAGTGCAAGTTCCCTCAACAATAATAACATAATTGGATCACATAACTATCCCTCAACATGCAACAAAGAGTCACTCCAAAGTCACTAATAGCGGAGAACGAACGAAGAGATTATGGTAGGGTACGAAACCACCTCAAAGTTATTCTTTCCAATCAATCCGTTGGGCTATTCCTATAAGTGTCACAAACAGCCCTAGAGTTCGTACTAGAATAACACCTTAAGACACAAATCAACCAAAACCCTAATGTCACCTAGATGCTCCAATGTCACCTCAAGTATCCGTGGGTATGATTATACAATATGCGTCACAATCTCAGATTCATCTATTCAACCAACACAAAGGACCTCAAAGAGTGCCCCAAAGTTCTACCGGAGAATCACGACGAAAATGTGTGCCAACCCCTATGCATAGGTTCATGGGCGGAACCCGCAAGTTGATCACCAAAACATACATCAAGTGAATCACGTGATATCCCATTGTCACCACAGATATACACGGCAAGACATACATCAAGTGTTCTCAAATCTTTAAAGACTCAATCCGATAAGATAACTTCAAAGGGGAAACTCAATTCATTACAAGAGAGTAGAGGGGGGAAGAAACATCATAGGATCCAAATATAATAGCAAAGCTCACGATACATCAAGATCGTATCATCTCAAGAACACGAGAGAGAGAGAGAGATCAAACACATAGCTACTGGTACATACCCTCAGCCCCAAGGGAGAACTACTCCCTCCTCGTCATGGAGAGCACCAGGATGATGAAGATGGCCACTGGAGAAGGATTTCCCCCTCCGGCAGGGTGCCGGAACGGGTCTAGATTGGCTTTTCGTGGCTACGGAGGCTTCTGGCGGCGGAACTCCCGATCTATTGTGCTCTCGGATGTTTTTAGGGTATATGGAGATATATAGGCGGAAGAAGTACGTCAGGGGGGCCACGAGGGGCCCACGAGGGGCCCACGAGGGTGGAGGGCGCACCCCCCTACCTCGTGGCCTCCTCGAAGCTTCCCTTACGTGCACTTCAAGTCTTCTGGGCTTCTTTCCTTCCAAAAATGAGTTCCGTGAAGTTTCGGGTCAATTGGACTCTGTTTGATTTTCCTTTTCTTCGAAACCCTAAAACAAGGTAAAAACAAAAACTGGCACTGGGCTCTGGGTTAATAGGTTAGTCCCAAAAATGATATAAAAGTGTATAATAAAGCCCATAAACATCCAAAACAGTAGATAATATAGCATGGAGCAATCAAAAATTATAGATACTTTGGAGACGTATCAGTTTCTTGGTTATGTGTTGAAGGATGGATACAGTTGGATGTAGGATTTTCTAGTTTTGGGTGTGATATTATGCTTCCACTGTATCCCCAACACATGATTGCATAACCAGAAAGTTTTGGGAGTTTCATAGGTGGGAATTCATGTAGCTCTAGTATTTCTTTCCGCAGATATTTGGTTTGTGATTGGGTAATCCTTACCAATTATTTGTTCATGTTCGTACCTTGTTGTTTTATTCATCTATCTCTATCTTAGTGGCTTCTCAATTTATGGAAGTGTGACCATTTACTTTGGAATTCATTCGTTCATCCTTGTTTGAATGTTAAGGCTATATGTTGCAATTTCGATCCATTGATTCAGCTTGAATATATGTCTTTCAAGATGCTAACGGATGTCAACCTCTTCAGGATGGCTCCTCCAACGCGTTAGAATCTGGAACCTCCGCCACCACCTCCGGAGGCATGGCAAGCTGTCATGGCCGCCACCAATGCCAACACGCAGATGCTTTTGCAACTCTTGCAAGAGCGCAACCAAGGAAATCAAGGCCAAGGCAACAATCAAGATCATTTTGCTACTCTCAATCAGTTCCTCACAAACCAGCCGAAGTCCTTCAGTAACTGTGTCGAGGCCACAGACGCCGACGACTGGCTCGTGGATATCTGCACACATTTTGAGTGTAGTAATGTCAGGCCTGAGGACTTTGTCAAGTTTGCTTCGTTCCAACTCAAAGACCAAGCTGTTAAGTGATATCAACAATACAAAGATTCCAGAGGAGGTCGTGTGATTACCTGGGATGATTTCCGCCAAGACTTCAAAGCTCACCACATTCCTCAAAGTGTTGTTGAGGGTAAGGGCGAGGAGTTCCGCAATCTGAAGCAAGGCACCATGTCTGTTTACCAGTACAACATCCTGTTTCAGAGGCTCGCTCGCTTCGCTAAACAAGACGTCCCTGATGAGAAGAGCATGATTTATCAATTCAGAGGTGGCCTCATAGAAGATCTGCAACTAGCTCTCGTGCTTTTTGAGCCGACCAAGTATGATGAATTCTACAACATGGCACTAAAGCAAGAAGCTGCTCAGCTCAAGTGCGATGCTTCTAAGAAGAGAGTCAGGGATGCAACTCCATCGTCTTCTTCAACTCAAGTGGCAGCTAAGCAACAGAAGTTCTGGTTGCCTCCTCCTCCTCCGTTCCGTCGGTCTTATCAGTAGAAGAGTAAAGGTGGCAATGGATCTTCGCACCCACCCAACCCAGGCTATCAGAACAAAGCTCCGTCTCATGCTCCAAGGTCAAGTGCTCTGTATCACCGTCCACTCTCAGAGGTTACTTGCAACAAGTGTCAGCAGAAAGGGCACTATGGAAACAAATGCTTCAACCAAAGGCGCCTTCCGCCTCCTCCTCCTGTGAGGTCTGCCAACAACGCAGTGGTCAAGCATAATCCCAAGCATGCCAAGGTCAACATGATGAACGCAGCTCAGGCAGAGGACTCTTCAGAAGTGATCATGGGTAACCTTCCAGTTAACTCCATTCCTGCTAAAGTCTTATTTGATATCGGTGCATCACATTCTTTCATGTCATTCCCATTTGCATCGGAGCACAACTTTGACACTAAGGCATTACCTAAAGCATTGCAAGTTGTTTCTCCGGCTAAGCGTTTGAGATCTACCATGATGGTTCCGAATGTCGGTATTGAAATGGGCGACTACAAATTTCTGGCTTCTCCAATTGTTCTTGGCGACTCTGACATTGATCTAATTCTCGGCATGGATTGGCTTTCTAAGCACAAGGCTATGCTTGATTGTGCTGCCAGAGAAATTCAATTGACACACTCTTCTGAGGAAGTGATCATCTATGTCGCTCGTGATGAAACCATTCGACTGTTTTCTCTCAATGAGAAGGGCGAGTTGAATACCATCTCTCAGATTCCAGTCATTTGTGAATATCAAGACGTCTTACCAGAAGAGCTTCCAGGAATGCCTCCTCACCGGCCAGTTGAATTCGTCATCGATCTTGAGCCTGGCACGGAACCTGTTTGCAAACGTCCTTACAAGCTTGGACCAAAGGAATTGAAGGAATTGAAGAAACAGCTCGATGAACAAGAGCGTCTGGGTCTGATCAGACCAAGTTCATCTCCATGGGGTTGTGGTGTTCTTTTTGTCCAGAAGAAGGATGGAACGGAACGACTCTGCGTCGACTACCGTCCATGGAACAAGAAGACCATAAAGAACAAGTACCCACTTCCCAACATCAATGAGCTTTTCGAACAAGTCAAAGGTGCTCAAGTATTCTCGAAGCTTGACCTCCGTATGGGCTATCATCAGATTCGCATTCGTGAACAAGATATCCCCAAGACAGCATTCAGAACAAGCTATGGTTCTTATGAATATACTGTCATGTCTTTTGGCCTTGTCAATGCTCCTCCAACGTTCTCTCACATGATGAACTTCATCTTCAACCCTTACACAAATGATTTTGTCTTGGTGTATCTCGATGATATTTTGGTCTTTTCCAAGAACAAGGAGGATCATGCCAAGCATTTGAGATTGGTACTCGACAAACTCAGAGAGCATCAGTTCTATGCGAAGTTCTCAAAGTGTGAGTTTTGGCTCGATGAGGTTCTCTACCTTGGGCATATCATCTCTGCCAAGGGCATAGCTTTTAATCCTGAGAAGGTGTCTGCAATTGTGAATTGGGAACCGCCTCAGAATGTCAAGCAGCTCCACAGTTTCCTTGGGCTTGCAAGCTATTGTCGAAGATTCGTTGAGAATTTCTCTAAGATTGCAAAGCCTCTTTCCAACCTCCTTCAGAAGCATGTAAAGTATGTCCGGACGCCTGAATGTGACATCGCTTTCAACACCCTGAAAGAGAAGTTAGTCACAGCTCCAGTTCTGACTCCTCCTGATGAATCCAAACCATTCGAAGTTTTCTGTGATGCCTCCCTGCAAGGTCTCGGTGTTGTGTTAATGCAAGAGAAGAAAGTTGTGGCCTATACCTCTCGCCAGTTGAAGCCCAACGAAAAGAACTACCCCACTCATGACCTCGAGTTGGCGGCAGTTGTCCATGCTCTTTTAACATGGAGACATCTCTTGTTGGGAAGGAAAGTGGACATCTTCACTGATCATAAAAGCCTCAAGTACATCTTCACTCAGCCCAACCTCAACCTCAGGCAGACTCGTTGGGTCGAAATGATTCAAGAGTATAATCCGAGTATTGAATACACTCCAGGCAAGGCCAATGTCATTGCAGACGCTTTGAGCAGGAAGGCTTACTGCAACAGCTTAATTCTCAAGCCCTTCCAACAGGATCTTTGTGAAGCTTTCCGCAAACTTAATCTCCAAGTTGTTCCTCAAGGATTTCTTGCCAACCTCCAAGTCTCTCCTACTTTGGAAGATCAAATTCGTGAGGCACAACTTCTTGATGCAATGGTGAAGAAGGTGAAGAATCGGATTGCCAAGAGCCAACCCAAATACAAGTGCCATCGCCTTGATGACAAAGATACTCTATTCTTTGAGGATCGAATTGTTGTTCCTAAGGGTGATCTACGTAAAGTCATTATGAACGAGGCTCACAATTCACTCCTATCTATTCATCCTGGAAGTACAAAGATGTACCATGACCTCAAGAAGTCGTATTGGTGGACTCGAATGAAGCGAGAAATTGCTCAGTTCATGAATGAATGTGATGTCTGCAGAAGGGTGAAAGCAGAACACCAACAGCCAGTTGGTCTCCTCCAACCTCTTGCCATTCCAGAATGGAAGTTTGACCATATTGAGATGGACTTCGTGACTGGATTTCCCAAGTCCAAGCGTGGAAATGATGCTATCTTTGTCGTCATCGACAAGCTTACTAAAGTGGCTCATTTTCTTCCTATCAAAGAATCTACCACAGCAGCTCAGTTGGCAGAGCTATATACCTCTAGGATTGTCTCCTTGCACGGCATTCCGCAGTTGATATCTTCAGATCGTGGAAGCATCTTTACTTCTAAGTTCTGGGACTCCTTCCAGAAGGCTATGGCACCAACATTCGCTTCAGCACAGCCTTCCATCCTCAAACCAGTGGACAAGTCGAGCGAGTCAATCAAATTCTTGAAGATATGCTCAGGGCTTGTGTCATTTCCTTCGGTATAAAGTGGGAAGATTGTCTTCCATATGCCGAGTTCTCCTACAATAACAGCTTCCAAGCGAGTTCGGGCAAGGCCCCATTTGAGATTCTCTATGGCAGAAAGTGCGGTACTCCTCTTAATTGGTCAGAGACTGGTGAACGCCAACTTCTTGGCAATGACTTAATCATAGAGGCTGAAGAAATGTGTAAAGTCATCCGTGAAAATCTCAAAGCTGCGCAATCGCGTAAGAAGAGTTACTATGATAGCAAGCATCGTGACTTGGCTTTCGAGATCGGAGACCATGTCTACCTCCGCGTCTCTCCAATGAAAGGTACTCGTCGCTTCGGTATCAAAGGGAATCTTGCCCCTAGATACATGGGTCCTTTCAAGATCGTTGGCAAAAGAGGCGATCTCGCCTATCAACTTGAGCTTCCATCCAACTTTGCAAATGTGCACGACGTGTTTCACGTGTCTCTGCTTCGCAAGTGTTTCAAGACTCCTGACCGCACCATCAACTTCGAAGAGATTGATCTCCAAGAAGACAAGTCTTATCATGAGCATCCCGTTGCTATTCTTGAAGAAACCGAGCGCAAGACTCACAACAAGTCTATCAAATTCCTGAAAGTGAAGTGGCCACATCATCCCGACCGAGAAGTCACCTGGGAACGCGAGGATCACCTCCGTTCTAAATATCCGGAGTTCTTTCAGTCCTAGATCTCGGGACGAGATCCTTTTGTAGTGGTGGAGTGTTGTAATGCCCCGGATGTAACTTACCATATTTGTACTCCAACTCTTGCCATTTTCGGCTCTAAGTTATGATTTTCCTTCGTGGTTGGGTTTGCCTTCGTTTTGCATTTTGTCCATGTCCCTGTTTGCATTTATGGAGTGTCCTAGCATGACTCAATCTTGCTCTACTTTTGCTATAAAATGTTCCTGGCAGATTGTTTACGTGTTAATCAATTTTGCCAAGGTTGTTGTAGTTGATCCATGCATGCTATGAGATTGTTCTTGCCTTGGTTAGCTTCATGAACATGTCTTCTTGCTATTGATATTCTTATCTTGTCATGCAATGCCTTGTGGTGAGTGAATCGAACTCGCAAAGATGCCTTCATAATTCTGTTGATGCCATGCTCTGTTTTCTGCTAAGTCTGAATCTGTTAACGAATCTTGCTATGTTTACATGGGTGCCATCATATCTTCTGATCCTTTTTGGCTTATGGTAAGTAAGGGACTTTTGTTCTATGCTTTGAGTAGATTCATGCCATGCCTTTGTTTACTATGATCTGTTCCTGTAGCATGTTGTTATCTTGCTCTAAACATTGCTTCCTGATGTTAATTCCTGACATGTTAGTATTTTCACTAAGTCTGTGAAGCTGATATCTTTTGCACTTTTGCCATGCTTGTTTGAACCTGCTCTTGTGTTTTTTAGCTGTAACTCAGTGTTCATCTTTTGTCAAGCATATTGAGTAGATCACTGCCATGTGCTTTGTTGCTACGTGCTACGTCTTGAGCTTGCGTTGGTTTTCCCCGAAGAGGAAGGGATGATGCAGCAGAGTAGCGTAAGTATTTCCCTCAATTTTTGAGAACCAAGGTATCAATCCAGTAGGAGCCCATGCTCAAGTCCCTCGTACCTGCACAAAGCGATAGCTACCCGCAACCAACGCGATTAGGGGTTGTCAAGCCCTTCACGGTCACTTACGAGAGTGAGATCTGATAGATAGAATACTTTTGGTATTTTTGATATAAAGATGCAAAGTAAAAAGTAAAAGCAAAGTAAATAGCAAAACAATATAAAAGTGATGGAGATTGATATGATGAAAATAGACCCGGGGGCCATAGGTTTCACTAGTGGCTTCTCTCGAGAGCATAAGTTTTCTACGGTGGGTGAACAAATTACTGTTGAGCAATTGACATAATTGAGCATAGTTATGAGAATATCTAGGCATGATCATGTATATAGGCATCACGACCATGACAAGTAGATCGAAACGATTCTGCATCTACTACTATTACTCCACTCATTGACCGCTATCCAGCATGCATCTAGAGTATTAAGTTAAAAACAGAGTAACGCTTTAAGCAAGATGACATGATGTAGAGAGATAAATTCATGCAATATGAAATAAACCCCATCTTGTTATCCTCGATGGCAACGATACAATACGTGTCTTGCTGCCCCTTCTGTCACTGGGAAAGAACACCGCAAGATCGAACCCAAAGCTAAGCACTTCTCCCATGGCAAGAACTACCAATCTAGTTGGCCAAACCAAACGGATAATTCGAAGAGACTTGCAAAGATAACCAATCATACATAAAAGAATTCAGAGAAGATTCATATATTGTTCATAGATAGACTTGATCATAAACCCACAATTCATTGGTCTCAACAAACACACCGCAAAAGAAGAAGATTACATCGAATAGATCTCCACAAGAGAGGGGGAGAACATTGTATTGAGATCCAAAAAGAGAGAAGAAGCCATCTAGCTACTAACTATGGACCCGAAGGTCTGAGGTAAACTACTCACACTTCATCGGAGGGGCTATGATGATGTAGAAGCCCTCCGTGATGACGGCCCTCTCCGGCAGAGCTCCGGAACAGGCCCCAAGATGGGATCTCGTGGATACAGAAAGTTGTGGTGGTGGAATTAGGTTTTTGGCTCCTGTTCTGATCGTTTGGGGGTACGTGGGTATATATAGGAGGAAGGAGTATGTCGGTGGAGCACCGAGGGGCCCACGAGGCAGGGGGGCGCGCCCCCTACCCTCGTGACCGCCTCCGGTACTTCTTGGAGTAGGGTCCAAGTCTCCTGGGTCTTATCCGAGAAGAAAATCACGTTCCAAAAAGGATTTTTCTGTTTGGACTCCGTTTGATATTCTGTTTCTTCGAAACACTGAAATAGGCAAAAACAACAATTCTGGGCTGGGCCTCCAGTTAATAGGTTAGTCCCAAAAATAATATAAAAGTGGAAAATAAAGCCCAATATAGTCCAAAACAGTAGATAATATAGCATGGAGCAATCAAAAATTATAGATACGTTGGAGACGTATCAGGCATCCCCAAGCTTAATTCCTGCTCGTCCTCGAGTAGGTAAATGATAAAAAGAGAATTTTTGATGCGGAGTGCTACTTGGCATAATTTCAATGCAAAAATTCTTAATTGTGGTATGGATATTCAGATTAGAAAGATTCAAGACAAAAGTTCATATTGACATAAAGAATAATAACACTTCAAGCATACTAATAAAGTAATTATGTCTTCTCAAAATAACATGGCCAAAGAAAGTTATCCCTACAAAATCATATAGTCTGGCTATGCTCTATCTTCACCACACAAAGTATTTAAATCATGCACAACCCCGATGACCAGCCAAGCAATTGTTTCATACTATAACTTTTTCAAAACTTTTTCAATCTTCACGCAATACATGAGCGTGAGCCATGGACATAGCACTATGTGGAATAGAGGGGTGGTTATGGAGAAGACAAAAAGAGGGGAAGATAGTCTCACATCAACTAGGCATATCAACGGGCTATGGAGATGCCCATCAATAGATATCAATGTGAGTGAGTAGGGATTGCCATGCAACAAATGCACTAGAGCTATAAGTATATGAAAGCTCATTAAAAGAAACTAAGTGGGTGTGCATCCAACTCGCTTGCTCACAAAGACCTAGGGCAATTTGAGGAAGCCCATCATTGGAATATACAAACCAAGTTCTATAATGAAAAATTCCCACTAGTATATGAAAGTGACATAACGAGAGACTCTCTATCATGAAGATCATGGTGCTACTTTGAAGCACAAGTGTGGTAAAAGGATAGTAACATTGTCCCTTCTCTCTTTTTCTCTCATTTTTTTATTTGGGCCTTTTCTCTTTTTTTATGGCCTCTTTTTTTTCGTCCGGAGTCTCATCCCAACTTATGGGGGAATCATAGTCTCCATCATCCTTTCCTCACTTGGGACAATGCTCTAGAAAATGATGATCATCACACTTCTATTTTTCTTACAACTCAACAATTACAACTCGATACTTAGAACAAATATGACTCTATATGAATGCCTCTGGCGGTGTACCGGGATATGCAATGAATCAAGAGTGACATGTATGAAAGAATTATGAATGGTGGCTTTGCCACAAATACGATGTCAACTACATGATCATGCTAGCAATATGACAATGATGGAGCGTGTCATAATAAACGGAAAGGTGGAAAGTTGCATGGCAATATATCTCGGAATGGCTATGGAAATGCCATGATAGGTAGGTATGGTGGCTGTTTTGAGGAAGGTATATGGTGGGTGTATGATACCGGCGAAAGGTGCGCGGTATTAGAGAGGCTAGCAATGGTGGAAGGATGGGAAAAAGTGCATATAATCCATGGACTCAACATTAGTCATAAATAGCTCATATACTTATTGCAAAAATCTAGAAGTTATCAAAGCAAAGTATTACGCACATGCTCCTAGGGGGATAGATTGGTAGGAAAAGACCATCGCTCGTCCCCGACCGCCACTCATAAGGAAGACAATCAATAAATAAATTATGCTCTGACTTCATCACATAACGGTTCACCATACGTGCATGCTACGGGAATCACAAACTTTAACACAAGTATTCTTTAAATTCACAACTACTAAACTAGCATAACTCTAATATTATCACCTCCATATCTCAAAACAATTATCATGCTTCAATCTTCTCTTAGTATTCAACGCACTCAAAAGAAAATTTCACATATCTTGAACACCAAGCATATTTATATTAAGCAAATTACCATGCTATTAAGACTCTCAAAGTATTTTAAGTGAAGCATGAGAGATCAATAGTTTCTTTAAAAAAAACCACCACCATGCTCTAAAAGATCTAAGTGAAGCACATAGAGAAAAATTATAACGCTCAAAAGATATAAGTGAAGTGCATAGAGCAAAACTACATAGCTCAAAAGATTTAAGTGAAGCACATAGAGTATTCTATCAAATTTCAATTCAAGTATGGCTCTCTCAAAAGGTGTGTACAGCAAGGATGATTGTAGCATACTAACAAACAAAGACACAAATAATACAAGACGCTCCAAGCAAAACACATATCATGTTGGTGAATAAAAATATAGCTCCAAGTAAATTACCGATGGAAGTGGAAGAAAGAGGGGATGCCTTCCGGGGCATCCCCAAGCTTTGACTTTTTTGTGTCCTTGGATTATCTTGGGGTTACCATGGGCATCCCCAAGCTTAGGATCTTTCCACTCCTTGTTCCATAATCCATCAAAAGAACTCACCCAAAACTTGAAAACTTCACAACACAAAACTCAATAGAAATCTCGTGAGCTCCGTTAGAGAAAGAAAACAAAAGACCACTTCAAGGTACTGTAATGAACTCATTATTTATTTATTTTGGTGTTAAACCTACTGTATTCCAACTTCTCTATGGATTATAAACTATTTTACTAACCATAGATTCATCAAAATAAGCAAACAACACACGAAAAACAGAATCTGTCAAAAACAGAACAGTCTGTAGTAATCTGTATCTAGCGCAAGATATGGAACCCCCAAAAATTCTAAAATAAACTGATGGACGTGAGTAATTTATTTATTAATAATCTGCAAAAAGAATTAAATAAATATCACTCTTCAAATAAAAATGACAGCAGTTCTCGTGAGCGCTAAAGTTTCTGTTTTTTACAGCAAGTTCAACAAGACTTTCCCCAAGTCTTCCCAACGGTTCTACTTGGCACAAACACTAATTAAGCACAAAAAACACAACCAAAATATAGGCTAGATAATTTATTTATTAAATATCAGCAAGGAAAAATATTGGGATGTCTCCCCAACAAGCGCTTTTCTTTAAAGCCTTATAGCTAGGCATTGATAATTTTAATGATGCTCACATGAAAGACAAGAATTGAAGCACAAAAGGAGCATCATAAAGCATGTGAAAAACACATCTAAGTCTAACATACTTCCTATGCATAGGAATCTTATAGGCAAACAAATTATCAAGGCAAGCAAAAACTAGCATATGCAAGGAAGAGGAAAGAAACAATAGTAATCTCAACATAACGAGAGGTAATTTAGTAACATGAAAATTTCTACCACCATATTTTCCTCTCTCATAGTAATTACATGTAGGATCATAAGCAAATTCAACAATATATCTATCACATAAAATATTCTCAACATGATCCACATGCATGCAAAGTTGGCACTTTTCCGAAATAATGGGATTAACATTAACTAAAGTCATGACCTTCCCAAACGCACTTTTATCAAAAACTTCATAAGATTGAACATTCTCTAAATATGTGGGATCTAAAGTTGACATTCTTCCAAACCCACTTTCAATATTATTGCAAACATTATAATCAATCTCATATTCATCATGGGGCTTAAATAAATTTTCAAGATCATAAGAAGAATCACCCCAATCATGATCATTGCAACAAGTAGTAGACATAGAAAAACTAGCATCCCCAAGCTTAGGGTTTTGCATCTAATTAGCACAATTGACATTAAAAGAATTTATAGTAGAATCATTGCAATCATGCTTTTTATTCAAAGATCTATCGTGAGTCACTTTACGGATTTCAGGCAAAACCTTATAAAGATAATCTAGTGCATCCAAATCACTAGGAATTGGTTCATCATAATTGGATCTCTTAAAAAGATTGGCAAGTGGATGAGGATCCATAGATCTTAGCTTCTCTATTTAGTAATAAATAAACAAATATTCCAACCATACAAGCAAACAAGAAACGGGCAAAAAGAGGCAAATAGAGAAAGAGAGGAAGGATAGAGAGAGAGGGCGAATAAAACGGCAAGGGTGAAGTGGGGGAGAGGAAAACGAGAAGCAAATGGCAAATAATGTAATGCGAGAGATAGGGATTGTGATGGGTACTTGGTATGTTGACTTTTTGCATAGACTCCCCGGCAACGGCGCCAAAAATCCTTCTTGCTACGTCTTGAGCTTGCGTTGGTTTTCCCTGAAGAGGAAGGGATGATGCAGCAGAGTAGCGTAAGTATTTCCCTCAGTTTTTGAGAACCAAGGTATCAATCCAGTAGGAGCCCACGCTCAAGTCCCTTGTACCTGCAAAAAGCGATAGCTACCCGCAACCAACGCGATTAGGGGTTGTCAAGCCCTTCACGGTCACTTACGAGAGTGAGATCTGATAGATAGAATATTTTTGGTATTTTTGATATAAAGATGCAAAGTAAAAAGTAAAAGCAAAGTAAATAGCAAAACAATATAAAAGTGATGGAGAATGATATGATGAGAATAGACCGGGGGGCCATAGGTTTCACTAGTGGCTTCTCTCGAGAGCATAAGTTTTCTACGGTGGGTGAACAAATTACTGTTGAGCAATTGACAGAATTGAGCATAGTTATGAGAATATCTAGGCATGATCATGTATATAGGCATCACGTCCGTGACAAGTAGATCAAAACGATTCTGCATCTACTACTATTACTCCACTCATCGACCGCTATCCAGCATGCATCTAGAGTATTATGTTAAAAACAGAGTAACGCTTTAAGCAAGATGACATGATGTAGAGAGATAAACTCATGCAATATGAAATAAACCCCATCTTGTTATCCTCGATGGCAACGATACAATACGTGTCTTGCTGCCCCTTCTGTCACTGGGAAAGAACACCGCAAGATCGAACCCAAAGCTAAGCACTTCTCCCATGGCAAGAACTACCAATCTAGTTGGCCAAACCAAACGGATAATTCGAAGAGACTTGCAAAGATAACCAATCATACATAAAAGAATTCAGAGAAGATTCAAATATTGTTCATAGATAGACTTGATCATAAACCCACAATTCATCGGTCTCAACAAACACATCGCAAAAGAAGAAGATTACATTGAATAGATCTCCACAAGAGAGGGGGAGAACATTGTATTGAGATCCAAAAAGAGAGAAGAAGCCATCTAGCTACTAACTATGGACCCGAAGGTCTGAGGTAAACTAATCACACTTCATCGGAGGGGCTATGATGATGTAGAAGCCCTCCGTGATGACGGCCCTCTCCGGCGGAGCTCCGGAACAGGCCCCAAGATGGGATCTCGTGGATACAGAAAGTTGCGGCGGTGGAATTAGGTTTTTTGCTCCTGTTCTGATTGTTTGGGGGTACGTGGGTATATATATAGGAGGAAGGAGTACGTCGGTGGAGCACCGAGGGGCCCATGAGGCAGGGGCGCGCCCCTACCCTCGTGACCACCTCCGGTACTTCTTGGAGTAGGTCCAAGTCTCCTGGGTCTTATCCGAGAAGAAAATCACGTTCCAAAAAGGATTTTTCTGTTTGGACTCTGTTTGATATTCTGTTTCTTTGAAACACTGAAATAGGCAAAAACAACAATTCTGGGCTGGGCCTCCGGTTAATAGGTTAGTCCCAAAAATAATATAAAAGTGGAAAATAAAGCCCAATATAGTCCAAAACAGTAGATAATATAGCATGGAGCAATCAAAAATTATAGATACGTTGGAGACGTATCACTACGTTGGAGTGCAATAGCTTAGTTTCTTGTTGCATTCTAGATGGCATTGTGTTGTTAATTGCAGATTTGTGCCGTTATTGTTTTGCTTTCCACTTGCAAACCGTGCATCCGATTCTGATGATCTTTATATCGATTTTGACCGAAATCAACTCATCTTTCCAGCGGCACACTTGGTTTGCCAAGTTGAGGCCTGGTTCAATCTTTTCCTTCTGGAGCACGCATATGCATTGCATATCACATCCCGCATATCATGCCATGTTTTGCATCATGTTGCTTGCGCATTGCACCATGGTTGATTGTTGTTTCCTTTTCTTGTGTTCTTGCTTTGGGTAGAGCCGGGAGACGAGTACGTGATCGAGGAACCCGTTGAGTACACTTACGAGGATCAAGTTTTCGTCAACTCGGAGAACTTTGCAGGCAAGATGACCATACCCTCGAAATCACTTCTATCTTTGCTTGCTAGTTGCTCGCTCTTTTGCTATGCCGCGATACCTATCACTTGCTATATCATGCCTCCCATATTGCCATGTCAAGCCTCTAACCCGCCTTTCCCCGCAAACCGTTGTTTGGCTATGTTACCACTTTGCTTAGCCCCTCTTATAGCGTTGCTAGTTGTAGGTGAAGATGGAGTTTGTTCCTTATTGGAACATGGATATTGTTGGGATATCATTATTATATCTTGTTTACTTTAATGCATCTATATACTTGGTAAAGGGTGGAAGGCTCGGCCTTATGCCTGGTGTTTTGTTCCACTCTTGCCGCCCTAGTTTCCGCCATACCGGTGTTATGTTCCTTGATTTTGCGTTCCTTACGTGGTTGGGTGTTATGGGAACCCCTTGACAGTTCGCTTTGAATAAAACTCCTCCAGCAAGGCCCAACCTTGGTTTTACCATTTGCCTACCTACCACCATATGCCTTCCCTTGGGTTCTGCAGACTCAAGGGTCATCTTTATTTTAAACCCCCCCGGGCTAGAGCTCCTCTGAGTGTTGGTCCGAAACGGGCAGCCTGCGGGGCCACCTCAGGGCAACTCGAGGGTTGGTTTTACTCGTAGCTTGATCTATCCGGTGTGCCCTGAGAACGAGATACGTGTGACTCCTATCGGGATTTGTCAGCACATCGGGCGGCTTTGCTGGTCTTGTTTTACCACTGCCGAAACGTCTTGTAACCGGGATTCCGAGACTGATCAGGTCTTCCCGCTAGAAGGAATATCCTTCGTTGATCGTGAGAGCTTGTGATGGGATAAGTTGGGACACCCCTGCAGGGTTATGAACTTTCGAAAGTCGTGCCCGCAGTTATGGGCAGATGGGAATTTGTTAATGTCCGATTGAAGAGAACTTGAAACTAAACTTAATTAAAATGAATCAACCGCGTGTGTAGCCGTGATGGTCTCTTTTCGGCGGAGTCTGGGAAGAGAACACGGTCTCGTGTTATGCTTGAACGTAAGTAGTTTCAGGATCACTTCTTGATCTTTATAGCTTCTCGACCATGCTTTGCTTCTCTTCTCGCTCTCTTTTGAGTAAGTTAGCCACCATACATGCTAGTGCTTGTTGCAGATCCACCCCACTACCTTTTCCTACCCATAAGCTTAAATAGTCTTGATCGCGAGGGTGTGAGATTGTTGAGTCCCCGTGACTCACAGATTACTTCCAAAACCAAATGCAGGTGTCGACGATGCCAGTGCAGGGGACGCGGCCGAACTCAAGTGGGAGTTCGATGAGGATTCGAGACGTTACTATGTTTCCTTTCTGGATGATCAGTAAAGGAGCCTAGTTGGGGAGATCGGGGATCTAACATTTGGGGTTGTCTTCCTTTATCTGGTTCCGTAGTTGGACCTTGATTGTATTCTAGATGATGTAATGTTATATTTATGTTTTGTGTGAAGTGGCAATTGTAAGCCAACTCTTTATCCCTTTCATATTCAGTACATGGGATGTGTAAAGATTACCCCTCTTGCGACATGCCTACTATGAGGTTATGCCTCTAAGTCGTGCTCCGACACGTGGGAGATATAGCCGCATCGTGGGTGTTAAATAAGCGTTCCTGCCAGAGTCCCTGCGGAGTGGAGTTCATCACCATCGTCGTTGTTCCGCTGCTAGAAGTTTTTCCGCTGCTTCGAGTTGTTCTGCTGCTTGCATAGAGCAATTGGGGATGGCATAGTGTCGCCGTGCCGATGTTATTCCTTGTAATATCGGAGACCTTGTATTCTTATCCGTGTAACAATAGAAAGCTGGTTTGTTCTATGCTCAGCAGTGTCGTATTATAGAAGACTTCTCCTCGATCTCTGGGCTGGAATACGGGGCATTTTGGTTTCTCTCAGTCGGGGTGCCACACATGGCAGGATGGCATTGACGGTACATTCACCATCAGTGCCACCCTTGATGACAAATAGGAAAGTGCGCTCATTGCCTTCCTGCGGGTGAATATTGATGTGTTTGCTTGGCAACCATCTGACATCCCTGGTGTTCCCAGGGAGGTAATCGAGCACCACCTTTCTATTTACCCTCATGCTTGGCCCGTCAAGCAGAAGGTCAGAAAGCAAGCTTTAGAGCGGCAGCAGTTTATTGCCGAGGAAATCAAGAAACTTGAAGCGGCTGGTTTGGTCAGAGGGGTACTACATCCAACTTGGTAAGCAAATCCAGTGGTAGTGCGCAAGGCTGACGGGAAATGGAGGATCTGCATTGACTTCACTGACTTGAATAAATCATGCCCGAAAGACCCTTTCCCCCTGCCGCGCATTGACCAAATTGTTGATTCCACTTCCGGATGTGATCTTTTTTCCTTCTTGGATGCATACTCTGGGTACCATCAGATATTTATGGCCAAGGAAGATCAAGATAAGACTGTGTTCATAACTCCATGTGGTATGTACTGCTTTGTACATATGCCCTTAGGGTTAAAGAGCGTCGGATCCAGTTTCCGATAGCAGTACAGATTGGTTTTGAACCCCAGCCGCACAGAAATGTAGAAGCTTATAAGGATGATATAGTAGTCAAGACCAAGGATAGATCAACACTCATTCATGACTTGGAAGAGACCTTTACAAACTTGCGCAAGATCAATTTGAAGCTAAACCCTGAGAAATATGTGTTTGGTGTCCCATCCGGCAAGCTCCTGGGTTTCTTTGTGTCCCAACGGGGAATAGAGGCCAACCCCGAGAAGATCAGGGCAATCGAGGAGATACAAGCACCCAAGATTGTCAAGAACGTAAGGAGTTTGGCTGGATGCATTGCCGCACTAAGTAGGTTCATCTCCAAGTCTACTGAGCGTGCCTTGCCTTTCTTCGAAATCTTGAAAAAGGTTGGCCCAATGAAGTGGACCCCGGAAGCAGAAGCAGCGCTACAAGACCTAAAAACTTACGGTTCCTCTACTCCCACCTTAGTCGCGCCTAAACCGCAAGAGCCATTGTTGCTATACTTAGCTGCAACAAATCAAATGGTTAGTGCAGCACTGGTGGCATGACGAGAAGTGGATGAAGAAGCAGCCGCAGCAACTATTTCCTCCGGAGATGGAGCCGAAGCACCCGCGGCAGGACTCGACACAAACTAGGGGGAGACGAGGCAAGCCACGAAGGCGATCCTAAAACCGCGTCAAGGAAGAAAGTGGCGCAGCAGCGAGTGTACTTTGTCAGCTCCCTGTTACAGGGGGCTAGGTGAAGATAATCTGAAGTGCAAAAGCTGATCTTCGGCCTTGTCATGGCCTCGAGGAAACTGCGCCACTACTTCCAAGTCCATGAGATCACAGTTGTCACCTGTTTTCCAATACAGCGCATATTGAGGAACCCCGAAGCCACAGGCAGAATAGTTGAGTGGGCACTAGAGCTGTCAAGCTTTGGCTTAAAAGTATGAGAGCACCTCAACTATTCACAGCAGGGCATTAGCGGAGTTCATTGCAGAATGGACGCCCACTCTCGATGAAGAAGTACCAGAGACAGTTTTCCCCGGCAAAGAGGTGCCTTGGGAGTGGATCATGTATTTTGATGGTTCATTCTTGCTGTAGGGCGCCAGAGCCGGCGTGCTTCTTGTCACTCCCACTAGAGAGCATCTCAAATATGTGGTTCAAATGCACTTCCCCCGAGAGAAGGCCACCAATAACACTTCTGAGTATGAGGAGCTCCTTGCCGAACTCGGAATTGCAATGGAGTTGGTAATCAAGAAACTGGTTATCCGCGGAGATCATCAACTCGTGGTGAGGCAAGTCAATAAAGATTATCAGAGTCTGTTGATGGAGGCATATGTGGAGGAGGTGAGAAAGCTGGAAGAGCACTTTGATGGATTACAAGCAGAGCACGTGCCACGTGTGGAAAATGGCATTGCTGATCACTTGTCAAAGTGTGTTGCACAAAAGCTTCCTGTGGAACCAGGGTCTTTTGTCCTCCATCTAACTCAACCATCAGTGTCCCCATCAAACATGACCAGAAAAATAAGAAAGTTGAACCCCAACAAGCATTTCCCGGCAGAGCTTCCTGGAGCTGCTAGTAAAGAGGCTGCCAGGGGTAACCTCGCTTCAGTCGGTGAGCAGCACCCTCCTGCAGAACCACAAGTTCTTGCGGTCGAGGAGAGCGCTCCCACGAATGAGGAGGTGCCTTTAGTCCTTGTTGTCGAGCCATAGGCTCCAACTTGGGCACAACACATAGTCCATTTCCTTCAAACAAGAGAACTTCCCAAAGGGCAAGAAGAAGCTGAAAAGGTAGCTCGACGGTCCAATATGTACCAGTTTGTCGATGACGCACTGTACAGATAGAGGCCAATCAGGGTGAAATTGAAGTGCATCTGCCGGGAAGATGGGCTGAAGCTGTTGGTAGAGATACACATGGGTATGTGTGGCTCTCACATTGGATCGAGAGCCCTAGTCGGAAAAGCCTTCCAGCAGGGTTTCTATTGGCCCACGACCCTCTAGGATGCAACTGAGCTAGTCACGAAGTGTGAAGCCTGCCAGTTCCATTCCAAAAACATTCATCAACCAGCTCAAGCTCTCCAAACGATCCCTTTGTCCTGGCTATTCTTAGTCTGGGGGCTCGATATCTTGCGCCCCTTCCCCCGTGCTGTCGGGGGCTTTGAATTCTTGTACGTGGCAATCGACAGGTTTACAAAGTGGCCTAAGGTGGAGCTAGTGAAGAAGGTGACCGCACAATCAGCTGTCAAGTTCTTGAAAGGATTGGTGTGCCGCTTTGGAGTACCCAACAGAGCGATTATCGATAATAGCACCCAGTTCACGAGCCGCACCTTTATGCAGTACATCCAAAGCCTTGGAAGCAAGGTCTCCTTCGCCTCTGTTGCTCATCCATGGAGCAATGGGCAAGCTGAGAGGATGAATGCTGAAGTACTGTGGGGGCTCAAGACGAGAACTTTTAGTAAGTTGCAAAAATGCGGCAGGCGATGGATTGATGAGCTGCCGATGGTTCTTTGGTCCCTTCGGACGACACCAAATCGAGCTACCGGCCAGACTCCCTTCTCCCTAGTACACGGGGCGGAAGCAGTGCTCCCCACTGATAGAGGAAAAGGTGTCCCATCTTTTGATGAGATGGTAGCTATCGTTTTAGAGGAAGTCGACTTTTGACAATCAGACTACGAACGTGCGAGGACGTCGCGCCTTAGCAATCGCTAAACCAACTCCGAGGGGTTATTGACCACGCCGGAGCACGATCAACCTGACCATTAGAGCCTGTTTCCTGCGAGCAAACGAAGAACAAGCAAGAAACTGAGATTGCAATCTGGATATTGCGAATATAAGATAATAGATTTATTGATCAAGGTGGGGTTCTGTGACGTCTTGGTCTGGTTGTTGGACACAAACGAAGTACGCGAAGTTGCAGCTATGGCGAACTTTTAATCTAAACAAAACCCAAAGTCTAAACGATGCCCTAAGGGCTGTATATATGGAGGAGAGAGGGGGAATTTCGTGGCCCTTGGTGGAGGCGTCCGAAACCAACCCTAACTCTTGTTTCCCCACACATACGGACTCTAAAAACAGCCTATACTTAAGTACTTCAAAAATACATGGGCCTGGCCCAATAATAAGGTGATGTAGTACCTAGAATAGCCTCTGGACGAAACTTATGAAGTGGCATCGTGTATATTTCATCCAAGGCTTCATGCACTCATTATGGTGGCTTCAAAGTCCTGGAATCATCACTTGTAACTCCGTTCTTGCTCCCCTTGCGCATGCCATCATCTCCATGCTTGAACTTGCTCCAAGGTTCATCTTTCTTGTCCAAGCTAGGCCCTTCATTTGTAAGCAAAACAAATGTATCCAATTTAGGCAGCATCATATTCTCATGAACATTAGAATCGTTACCAAGAAACGAAAGTACCTGATAACTCAATTGGCATGCACGAGCTCTAGTAATTGGTCCAGTATGTATAACAGCAGGGGCTGTGGGTGTAACAATGGTATTGATTTCCTCATCATCATCCCCTTCTTGAAATGAAGTCGTCCTCGACGAAAGCTCATCTTCCTCACCCAAATAAGGCTTAAAATCTGCAATGTTAAAAGTGGGACTAACCTCAAAATCTGCAGGCAGCTCAAGTTTATATGCATTATCATTTATTTTCTCTAACACCTTAAAAGGACCATCAGCACGTGGCATTAGCTTTGATTTGCGCAAATTAGGAAATCTATCCTTACGCAAATGTAACCAAACAAGATCTCCAGGTGCAAGCACAACATGTATTCTACCCTTATCTCCAGCAAGTTTATATTTAGCATTCATACACTCAATGTTTTCCTTAGTTAACTCATGCATTTTTAAAATCAATTCAGCACATTCTTTAACATCAAAAATAATTTTCTCCGAAGATGGAAGAGGCAAAAAATCAATAGGTGCACGAGGTAGGAAACCATACACAATTTCAAAAGGGCACGTCTTAGTAGTAGAATGCAATGAATGATTATAAGCAAATTCAATATGAGGCAAGCATTCTTCCCACATTTTCTTATTATTCTTCAAAACAGCCCTAAGCATAGTAGACAATGTTCTATTGACTACTTCAGTTTGTCTATCAGTTTGGGGGTGACAAGTAGTACTAAAAAGCAGTTTAGTCCCCAACTTAGCCCATAAACATCTCCAAAAGTGGCTAAGAAATTTAGTATCACGATCTGAAACAATAGTATTTGGCACACCATGCAAGCGAATAATTTCACGAAAGAACAAATCAGCAACATTAACAGCATCATCGCTTTTATGACATGGTATAAAGTGTGCCATTTTCGAGAACCTATCCACGACAACAAATATGCTATCCCTCCCCTTCTTTGTTCGAGGTAAACCTAAAACAAAGTCCATAGATATATCCTCCCAAGGAACACTAGGTACAGGCAAAGGCATATATAAACCATGAAGATTGAGTCATGACTTTGCTTTTTGACATGTAGTGCAGCGAGCAACAAAACGCTCAACATCCCGTCTCATCTTTGGCCAAAAGAAATGTGTAGCAAGTATGTCCTTTGTCTTCTTCACGCCAAAGTGTCCCATTAGTCCTCCTCCATGCGCCTCCTACAACAACAAAAGACGAACGGAGCTAGCTGGAATGCATAGCTTGTTAGCACGAAACACAAATCCATCGTTAAGAACGAACTTGTTCCAAGTTCTCCCTTCCTTACAATTCTGCAATACATCTTTAAATTCAGCATCATGCACATATTGATCTTTGATGGTCTCCAAACCAAATATTTTAAAGTCAAGTTGTGAAAGCATAGTATAACGATGAGACAATGCATCAGCAATAACATTTTATTTACCCTTCTTGTGTTTAATGAAATAAGGGAAAGTCTCAATGAATTCAACCCATTTAGCATGTCTACGGTTCAGTTTTGCTTGACTTAGTGTGTTTCAAAGATTCATGATCAGAATGTATAACAAATTCCTTTGGCCATAAATAATGTTGCCATGTTTCTAAAGTCCGAACAAGACCATATAATTCTTTATCATAAGTAGAATAGTTCAGACTAGGCCCAATCAATTTTTCAGAAAAGTATGCAATAGGTTTGCCATCTTGTAATAACACACCTCCTAGTCCAATTCCACTAGCATCACATTCAAGCTCAAAAGTCTAATTAAAATCAGGAAGTTGGAGTAAAGGAGCATGTGTCAACTTATCTTTCAATATCGTGAAGGCTTCTTCCTGTGCGGTACCCCAAACAAAAGGCACATCCTTCTTTGTAAGCTCGTTGAGAGGTGCAGCAATGGTGCTGAAATATCTCACAAAACGCCTATAGAAACCAGCAAGGCCAAGGAAACTCCTCACTTGTGTGACCGTTTTGGGCTGCGGCCAACTCTCAATAGCTTCAATCTTGGCTTTATCAACTTCAATTCCCTGTGGAGTAACAACATAGCCAAGAAAAGATACTCGGTCGGTGCAAAAGGTGCACTTTCCAAGGTTACCAAACAAACGTGCATCACGTAGAGCAATAAAAACAGCACATAAATGTTCCAAATGTTCCTCCAAAGATTTGCTATAAATCAATATGTCATCAAAGTAAACTACCACAAATCGTCCAATGAAAGCACGTAAAACTTCATTCATTAACCTCATGAAAGTACTAGGTGCATTAGTTAACCCAAAAAGCATGACTAACCACTCATATAATCCAAACTTAGTTTTAAATGATGTTTTCCATTCATCTCCCAATTTCATACGAATTTGATGGTATCCACTACGCAAATCAACTTTGGGGAATATTGTAGAGCCACTCAATTCATCAAGCATATCATCTAGCCTAGGAATAGGATGACGATAACGAATAGTAATATTATTGATGCCTCTACAATCAACGCACATACGCGACGTACCATCCTTTTTCGGCACTCAAATGATAGGAACAGCACAAGGACTAAGGGATTCACGTATATAACCTTTGTCGAGCAGTTCTTTGTTGGGGAACGTAGTAATTTCAAAAAAATTCCTACGCACACTCAAGATCATGGTGATGCATAGCAACGATAGGGGAGAGTGTGATATACGTACCCTCGTAGACCGACAGCGGAAGCGTTATGACAACGCGGTTGATGTATTCGTACGTCTTCACAGCCCGACCGATCAAGCACCGAAACTACGGCACCTCCGAGTTCTAGCACACGTTCAGCTCGATGACGATCCCCGGACTCCGATCCAGCAAAGTGTCGGGGAAGAGTTCCGTCAGCACGACGGCGTGGTGACAATCTTGATGCTCTACCGTCGCAGGGCTTCGCCTAAGCACCGCAACAATATTAGCGAGCAGTATGGTGGAAGGGGGCACCGCACACGGCTAAGAAAACGATCACGTGGATCAACTTGTGTGTCTAGGGGTGCCCCCTGCCCCCATATATAAAGGAGCAAGGGGAGGAGGCCGGCCGGCCCTAGGGCGCGCCAAGGAGGAGGAGTCATCCTCCTAGTAGGAGTAGGACTCCCCTCTTTCCTACTCCTACTAGGAGGGGGAAAGGAAGGGGGGAGGGAGAAGGAAAGGGGGGCGCCGCCCCCCCTCTCCTAGTCCAATTCGGACCAGAGGGGGAGGGGGCGCGCGGCCCACCCTGGCTGCCCCTCTCTCTCTCCACTAGGGCCCATGAGGCCCATTACTTCTCCTGGGGGGTTCCGGTAACCCTCCGGCACTCCGATTTTCTCCGAAATCATCCAGAACACTTCCGGTGTCCGAATATAGCCGTCCAATATATCAATCTTTATGTCTCGACCATTTCGAGACTCCTCGTCATGTCCGTGATCACATCCGAGACTCCGAACTAACTTTGGTACATCAAAACTCATAAACTCATAATATAACTGTCATCGAAACCTTAAGCGTGCGGACCTTACGGGTTCGAGCACTAATTTACCAAAGCTTTAAAGAGAGATTGGGCACTTCAAGAGAATTCCAAATGAAATTTGATCTAGCCAATATTATCAAAAAGCGTAATGACCTGGATCAGCTGACAGTACCATTCACTAAAGAAGAAATTGATGCTGTCATTAAGGAATTGCCTGCGGATAGAGCACCAGGGCCGAATGGTTTTACTGGACTTTTTCTTAAATCTTGCTGGCACATTATCAAGGAGAATTTCTATAAATTGTGCGACCAGTTCCATGAAGGGACTTTAAACCTTGAGAGCATCAATGATGGGTACATAACCTTAATACCTAAAATCTCCTCTCCGGCCACAGTCAATGATTTCAGACCCATCACACTCCTCAATTGTTGCCTAAAGGTCGTCACTAAACTGCTTGCCAACCGACTCCAAAAACTCATTCTAAAGATCATACATAGAAACCAATATGGTTTCATCAAGGGCAGAGCAATTCAAGATTGCCTTGCATGGGCGTTCGAATATATACATCAATGCCAAACGTCTAAGAACAAAATTGTCCTCCTTAAATTGGATTTTGCAAAAGCTTTCGACACCATTGAGCATGATGCAATGCTAGACATAATGAAGCACATGGGTTTCAATGATAAATGGATCCAATGGATTCAAACAATATTTTCCACGGGGAAATCTTCAGTTCTTCTTAACGGAGTGCCGGGCAGACAATTTCTTTGCAAAAGTGGTGTGCGTCAAGGAGACCCCCTCTCTCCACTTATATTCGTTCTAGCTGCAGATCTTCTCCAAGCGGCCATTAATGATGCCTTCAGACATGGTCTCCTACATCTACCATTCCCAAGACCAAATCAAAAGGATTACCCTGTCATACAATACACGGATGACACCATAATCATAATGCCGGCTTGTCAGGACCAAGCGCAATTAATGAAAGGGATCCTCACTGACTATGCCACCTCCATTGGCCTCAAAATAAACTTCCACAAATCGACCTTGATTCCTATGAATTGTGATGCGGATTTAAGCCAAGACATTGTTCAAATCTTTGGATGCAAAATAGGGAAAATGCCCTTCACATACCTCGGTTTACCTCTTGGCACCACTAAACCTTCTGTACAAGACCTAATGCCAATCGTTTGCAATATGGAAAGAAGGCTAACGTCCACTCTGTCAATGATGTCATATGGCTCCAAATTATCTCTCCTCAACACAGTAATTACCTCACTGACAATTTTTGCACTATGCACACTTCGATTTCCACCAAAAATACTTGACCTGTTGGATAAATTGAGAAGGAAATGTTTATGGACAAATAAACAGAGCAAGGTGAAAAATGTAATTCCTTAGCTGCATGGGACAGAGTATGCAGACCAAAAAAATGCGGAGGGCTTGGGATAATAAACCTCTGGATACAAAGTGATGCGTTGCTATTAAAGTACTTACACAAATTCTACAATAGATATGATCTCCCTTGGGTTGAATTGATCTGGTCCACTTATTACACTGACAAAATTCCACATGCCTCTGACCCATGTGGATCATTTTGGTGGAAAGACATTCTTAAACTAACTCCTATCTTTAGAGGGATCTCAAGGGTTCAGATGCTTGTTGGAGATAATGTGCTATTCTGGAAAGATCTTTGGCTGGATGAAATTCTCACAGACACACATCCCAGGGCATTTTCATATGCAAGAAATGAAGATTGTTCGGTCAAAGACTTCCTGACCGTCAAGTCCCTAGAGGAACAGTTCTATCTGCCACTCTCCAGCCAAGCCCTAGAGGAGGTACAAGATATGCAAGGCCTTATGGCACAAATAACTTTTGACAACAGTCAAAACGCAAAAGATGTATGGTCTTACACTTGGGGGAGTAGAGAATTCTCTGTGAAAAAATATTATAGCTTCTACTTCAGAGACATGAGGGCCCACAAATCGTACCAGTGGTTATGGAAATCAAAAGTCATGACCAAAATCAAAGTTTTTGGCTGGCTGGTACTTTCGGATAGATTAAACACAAGAAACATGCTGAAAAGAAGACACTACAATATTGGTACTAACCTTAACTGCCTACTCTGTGGACAAAAAGAAGAAGATATTGATCATATGATCCTCACATGCCCATTCAGTAGAAGCTGCTGGGCCACTTTTGGTTTGGACCCTGGACCACAAGCCAACGGATTGTCCTGGATGGAACAAGCAAAAATTAGCTGGAATCGACCTCTATTCATGGAAATTATACTACAAGCTTCCTGGAGTATATGGAAAGAGAGGAATAACAAGCTGTTCAGAAATATCCAACCTACATACAAATCCTGGCTAAACAGATTCAAGGAAGATTTTGGCCTTTTACAGTATAGGGTTAAAGATATTAAGAAAGACTTTATCTTCTTACTTCTAGATTCATTGCCCTCTGATTAGCACACCCCCTTTTACTCTTTACCCCATCACCACAAAGTGGGATGGGTGCCATGTACATGATGTAACACACTATGTAAATGTGTTGTGATAATTAATATATGACAGTGGGGGCCTCCCCCACTGTCTCAGTTCCTCAAAAAAAAGAACAATGTAGACATGACTGAGACATGTCTCCGGTCAATAACTAATAGCGGAACCTGGATGCTCATATTGGCTCCCACATATTCTACGAAGATCTTTATCGGTCAGACCGCATAACAACATATGTTGTTCCCTTTGTCATCGGTATGTTACTTGCCCGAGATTCGATCGTCGGTATCTCAATACCTAGTTCAATCTCGTTACCGGCAAGTCTCTTTACTCGTTTCGTAATACATCATCTCGCAACTAACTCATTAGTTGCAATTCTTGCAAGGCTTATGTGATGTGCATTACCGAGAGGGCCCAGAGATACCTCTCCGACAATCGGAGTGACAAATCCTAATCTCGAAATACGCCAAACCAACATGTACCTTTGGAGACACCTGTAGAGCTCCTTTATAATCACCCAGTTACGTTGTGACGTTTGGTAGCACACAAAGTGTTCCTCCGGCAAACGGGAGTTGCATAATCTCATAGTTACAGGAACATGTATAAGTCATGAAGAAAGCAATAGCAACATACTAAACGATCGGGTGCTAAGCTAATGGAATGGGTCATGTCAATCACATCATTCTCCAAATAATGTGATCCCGTTAATCAAATGACAACACATGTCTATGGTTAGGAAACATAACCATCTTTGATTAACGAGCTATTCAAGTAGAGGCATACTAGTGACGTTTAGTTTGTCTATGTATTCACACAAGTATTATGTTTCCGGATAATACAATTCTAGCATGAATAATAAACATTTATCATGATATAAGGAAATAAAATAATAACATTATTATTGCCTCTAGGGCATATTTCCTTCATTCTTGTACTTGACGCATAATCTCTTCGTCTCCTCTGGATTGGTACGGTATGGTGCACGATTGGGTAATGATGCACCGGGAATTAAGTCAATTTGATGCTCAATCCCTCGAATAGGTGGTAATCCCGATGGCACGTCTTGTGGAAAGACGTCAACGAACTCTTGCAAAATGTTAGTGACAGCAGGAGGCAAAGAGGAAGGCACGTCCTCGAATGAAAATAATGCCTCTTTGCACACAAAAGCATAGCAAACAGATTTTCTAAAATCTAAATTATCAATATCAGATTTGGTGGCAAGTAAACATGCACTTTTCAATTTAATTTTAGAAGCAACACTAGATGGTTTATTATTAGGCTACATTTTTTGCTCAAATTCTTTTGCCACAATCTGATTTTCACTTTTATTTTTCTCCTTTTTGCTTTATTAGCTCTATTAATATCATCTTTCAAAATGGAATCAGGAGTCATAGGAAGCAAAGTAATATTTTTATCCTTATGAACAAGAGTATACTGATTGTTTCTACCATGGTGTACAGAATTTTTATCAAATTGCCATGGTCTACCAAGTAATAGGGAACATGGTTGCATAGGTACCACATCACAATCAACATAATCAGCATATGTAGAGATACTAAAATGCACACGAACAGTATGTGTGACCTTAACCTTGCCGCTGTTATTGAACCATTGGATGTAGTAAGGATGTGGATGTGGTCTTGTGGTGAGAGATAGCTTCTCCACCATCTCCATGCTAGCCAAGTTATTGCAGCTCCCTCCATCTATGATGACGCGAACAGAACGTTCCTTCACAACTCCCTTTGTATGGAACAGATTATGCCTCTGATTTTGCTCAGCTTGTATAACCTGCACAATCAAAACATGTTGAGCAACTAAACATTCATACCTGTCAGCATCTTCATCAGCCATGTATTGCGTCTCATGATCAGAATCCTCTCCACCGTGTTCTTCATGTGTAATAAGAGCCAAAATCTCCTCATCGTAGTCACTAGCGGACTCATACCCACCATCCTCAGCAGCAATCATCACATGCTGAGATTGGCATTCTCTCGCAAAATGTCCTCTTCCCTTACAGCGACGACAAATAATATCACTGGTGTGCCCTGTTGATGCCATGGAAGAAGAAGAGCTCTGCGTCGGTCCGGCAGGTGTGCTATAGGCAGATAGTGGTGGTTATGCCTGCTTTCTTGTATCACGGTTGGAGGTGGCACCTGATGGAGGTGCTGGTGGAGTGGAAGTAGAGGATGCATGTGGTGTCCATGATGAAGATCGACCTACAGAAAAGTTAGTTCGCACCAATGCCTGTCGATCCTGCACTTCACGTTCAGCTTTACAAGCAAGATGGAATAAACGAGTGATATTAGTATACTCCTTATACTCTAGAATGGTCTGAATCTATCTATTTAATCCACCCATAAAATGTGCAAGCATAGCTTCATTCTCCTCAACAATACCACATCTAATCATGCCAGTTTGTAATTCCTGGTAATATTCTTCTATAGAATTTTTTTCCTTGTCTTAAACGCTGCAATTTTTGAAGTAATTCACGTTGATAATATGGTGGAACCCAACGAGTACGCATAGCAGTTTTCAAAGCAGCCCAAGTAGTTGGAATAGGATATAATCTACAATGTTCGGACCACCAAACACATGCAAAGCTAGTGAAAGCACAGACAGCAACAGGAACACGTCTCTCCTCAGGATATTGTAAACATGTAAATCGTTGTTCAGTTTCTAACTCCCAAGTAAGATATATATCAGGAACATATCTACCCTCAAATGGTGGAATATTCAATTTTAGTTTAGGAAGATGGTCATGTACCTCGGGTGGTGGTGCAGCCCTACCGTTGCGATGATATGCATGAGGACGACCTGGTGGTGGTGGTGCTGGTGGTTGCACGTAGTTTTGATTTTGGTCAACCTCATCCTCATAATGGTCCTCCACCTCTGCAGTAGCAGCAGGAGCAGCAGAAGCATCAACAGCGACACCAGAATTTTGCCCAGGGTGAATGGGAACGCGCTGTGCTCGTCCCACTTGATTTGGAAAGCGACATTGTTGTTGTTGAGGTGTGTTAGGGGCAGCCGGTGGTGGTGGTGGAAGACGCGTGAGCAATTCATTAAACTTGTTATCGAGCTTTGTTTCGAACGTATTCTCCATGCCATCTATCTTCTCCATGGCCTCTTCAAATCTGTTTAGCACATCTTGCACCTGTCCACTCATCGTTTGCTGAAATTTATCATGCAACTCCTTATTCGTCATGTTCTCCCAGTCAGTCTCATCGGCTTGTGATCCTGCCATGGTTAGCAGCAATAGAAACACACAAGAATATGATCCTACAGACTACTAACAAGAGGTGGTGGTGGATGTCACAAATCCTTCAAGCAAATCTCAAATTCTTACCAGTTCTTACCCAGCAGCAGGCGGTGATCAGCAACCGTTGTAGTCAAAACTCTCAAAACTTGGATAGAGCGATTACCAGGGAGAGTCAAATGCACGACGTAGATGTATGTGGAGCTGGGAAGGCTTATAATATGGTAGCAAAAAGGGCCAGCAATAATCAATTCAGAGATGCAAAGTTGAATAAACGCTCAACGATGGTACTGTGCTGGTCCTAGGCTAGACCGTGCTAGAGACGCGAGCCTAGAACACTAACAAAATCACGGCGCTGCACATAAACAAGATAGGAGCACGCTTTGATTTTTTTTATCTTTTTTTGCACTTTTTTCCTCTTTTTTTTGCTCCGCAACAAATTTTTTTCGAAGAAGTCTACAAATGGTCTAAAAATTGCCTAGCCAGAATTTTCTAGACTTAGTTTTTTTTAGTTTGGAACTATTTTTCTTCTGCGGGTAGCACGGAATCTCAGGAGTCCTACTCTGTCACGACTCGAAGTATCGCGTGATCTGGAACTCGAAAACAAAGCAACAAATACTAGACTCGGACTAGGACTGGTAGCGGAGATGAATCTGGTGGAACTCGGACTGGTGGCGGCGATGAATCTGGTGGAACTCGGACTGGTGGTTCTATATGGCGATGGTATATGTGGACTCGGATTGGTGGTTGTATATGGTAGCGGCGATGTATATGGTGGGGCGGTGGTATATGGCAATGATGATGACGATGGTGCGGCGGCGGCGTGACAACCTATGAATAGAACTCGAAACTCTAAGGGACTAGACGCTAAGACCAGCAACTCGACACGATGATGCAACTGCAAATTCAACAAAGCAAAACTCTAAAAAGACTATGCAAAGGCTCAGATTGGTTCGGATATGATGAACTAACCCTAATTTTTTTGTTGGCTTTTTCGTGGACTATAGGTATGAAGAACAGACTCGATCTAAACTATGAAAAACTGGAAAATCTCACCGAGCAACCTGAAAATCGGATACCACTTGATAGAGGCAAAGGTGTCCCGTCTTTCGATGAGATGGTGGCTATCGTTTTAGAGGAAGTCGACTTTTGACGATCCGACTAAGAACGTGCGAGGACGCCGCGCCTTAGCAATCGCTAAACCAACTCCGAGGGGTTATTGACCACGCCGGAGCACGATCAACCTGACCACGAGGGCCCGTTTCCTGCGAGCAAATGAAGAACAAGCAAGAAACTGAGATTGCAATCTGGATATTGCGAATATAAGATGATAGCTTTATTGATCAAGGTGGGGTTCTGTGACGTCTTGGTCTGGTCGTTGGACACAAACGAAGTACGCGAAGTTGCAGCTATGGCGAACTTTTAATCTAAACAAAACCCAAAGTCTAAACGATGCCCTAAGGGCTGTATATATGGAGGAGAGAAGGGGAATTTCGTGGCCCTTGGTGGAGGGGTCTGAAACCAACCCTAACTCTTGTTTCCCCACACATACGGACTCTAAAAACAGTCTATACTTAAGTACTTTGAAAATACATGGGCCTGGCCCAATAATAAGGTGACGCAGCACCTAGAATAGCCTCTGGACGAAACTTATGAAGTGGCATCGTGTATATTTCGTCCAAGGCTTCATGCACTCATTATGGTGGCTTCAAAGTCCTGGAATCATCACTTGTAACTCCGTTCTTGCTCCCCTTGCGCATGCCATCATCTCCATGCTTGAACTTGCTCCAAGGTTCATCTTTCTTGTCCAAGCTAGGCCCTTCATTTGTAAGCAAAACAAATGTATCCAATTTAGGCAGCATCATATTCTCATGAACATTAGAATCATTACCAAGAAACGAAAGTACCTGATAACTCAATTGGCGTGCGCAAGCTCTAGTAATTGGTCCAGTATGTATAACAGCAGGGGCTGTGGGTGTAACAATGGTATTGACGTCCTCATCACCCACGGAACTCATAGACAGGTCACCTCGAGTACTTTCCTACAACGAAGTAGAGCAAGAGCAGCTACGGACGATGGCGTGCTCCTCGAGGAAGATCATCTCTGGGTTGCTGTGTGTGCTGCATGCTACCAGCAAGCCTTGCGCTGCTATCATAGCCATAGGATTCATGCCGGGAGCCTTGGGGAAGGCAACCTTGTCCTTAGGCGCGTTCAGTCCGCCAAGGGTTCCAACAAGTTGACGCCGAAGTGGGAAGGCCCTTACCGGGTAGTACAAGTCACCAGACCTGACGCGGTCTGTCTAGAGACCGAAGATGGCATCAAAATGCAAAACTAATGGAATATTAAGCATCTTCATAAATTCTACCCGTAAGGCGCAACTGTCGGGCTTAGCCCCGGCGACCACCTTTCGTACAAGCCTTGCCGATGTGCATGTAACCCTTTGTACAAAGTCAGGCGCAGACGTTGTGCTAAGATAATAAAACGACTTAATTAGCACCTAAGACTTGCATGCCTAAGACTTGCTTTTTGAAATTATATGTGATGCTAGTGATTATGTTGTTGGTGTTGTTCTAGTACAGAGAGTTGATAAGAAGTTAAATGTTATCCATTATGCTAGTAAAACTCTAGACAGTGCTCAACGGAATTATGCTACTACTGAAAAAGAATTTTAGCAGTTGTGTTTGCTTGTGATAAATTCAGATCTTATATTGTTGATTCCAAAGTAACTATTCAACCAAGGACCATCTCATACCAGCATGGTGCATAAAATAAAAGGAGATATAAAAACAAAAGGCACTCCAAGAATTTGCGCATATCATGTGACGAATAAAAATATAGTTCCAAGTAAAATTACTGATAGTCGTTAGAAGAAAGAGGGGATGCCTTTCGGGGCATCCCCAAGCTTAGTTGCTTGGGAGTCCTTAAATATTACCTTGGGGTGCCTCAGGCATCCCCAAGCTTAGGATCTTGCCACTCCTTATTCCTTCATCCATCGTGATCTCACCCAAAACTTGAAAACTTCAATCACACAAAACTTAACAAAACCCTCGTGAGATCTGTTAGTATAATAAAGCAAATCGCTACTTTAAATATTGTTGCAAACCCATCCATGTCTACTTTTGCATTATAAATATTGTACTCTAACTTCACCATGGCTTATATCACCGATACAATCCATAGATTCATCAAAACACGTAAAACGATGCATCAAAAACAGAACAATCTGTAGAAATCTGAACATTGGCCATACTTATGTAGCTCCAAAAATTGTGAAAAATAGGAAAAAATAAAAAAATTGCATAGTACTACTGTGTAAAATTTTCAGAAACTTTTGACATTCCAGTAAAAAATGTAAATTCACGCACCACAGACAGAGTTTCTATTTTTGCACTGCACATACCAAACAAGCAACCTAATCATCCTAAAGGCAAATCTTGGCACATTATTTTTATAATACAATGGATTTGTACAAGGTGGTAATTATTTTTGTTGAAAAGTTTCTGTAATCCAAGATTTGCAAAGTTTTCATGGGCATGAATAAACTTCAAGGAGCTCCCCCACTTCAACAGTGCTCGCCTTTTTTACGTCTACTTTTCTTTTTGAAAAAGTTTTAGATTTCCCTCTATATTTTTTTGTTTTTAAACTTTATAAAAGCACTCAATAGAATATAATGACTCTCTAAAACTTCTGGATTGTCTCCCGGGCAATGCTTTCTTTAAAGCCGCTAAGTTAGGCATAAAGTGCTCAAGCAATGGATCCACCCGGATCCCAAGGTATATCAAAGCCAATTTTAATTAGCAATGATTTGTAATTTATTATTGAGAACAAAGAAACTTATATCATGCAAAAACAAAGTCTAACTCTCTTCATATGCATCATCATGTCATAAAAGAACAATTCATGCACATCAAGTAAAGGCCAATGCATAGCATAAATAGTTTCTTCAATTTTATCGTATTGGAAACATAGAGAGGCGGAGATGTGGTTCCTCTCTAATAATAATTGCAAGTAGGACCAACAAGCACATGCATATTATATTCATCAAAAAATCATCATGTGTAGTGGTAAAACGCAACCCATCAATATCATCCTTAATAAGAGCAAACTTCTCCGATATAGTGTAGTTGGGGGAATTCAAAAAGATAATACGACTATCATGTGTGGGTGCAATAGAAACAATTTCTTTCATAACATAAGGACCTATAGCAAGTTCATCTCCATAAGCATCATTCATATTGGCATCATGGCCACAAGCATAGCAAGCATCAATTTCATCAAAAAGGGATATTTCAAACAAATCAATGGGATCATAGCAATCATCATAACACTCACCCTTACTAAAAAAGGCTTTGGCCCTGCTTTATACATAAAGCAACCACTGAGCACAAAGTCAACATGGTACCAACCGAGCAACACACACACACACACACAACGCCACCGTAGTCAAGGTCCAACACACAAGCACACAAACACTACACGGGTTCAGCTGTGGGCACAACACAACAAGCCCAACACAGACGCAAGCACGCACAACACATAAGCGGCGGTGGCGAGGTAGAGAAGATCTAATCTGGCTCCGGTGGTGGAGGGGGAGGCGGTCGAGCCATCCGAAGAGCCATCGTGTGAAGCTGGATGATGATGGAGGTGATGGCGTCTCTCTCCCTAGGGCGGCTAAGCGGCCGCCAAAGCTGCAAGTAACCAGACCATTTGAACAAAGCGTCAGTAGCGCGACGAAGAGGAAACGCTGAATCACAAGCTTATTCCTAACAGTCCACAGCATCCAGGCTAGCACACTAATAGTCAACCACCTAATGTGGTGAGATGAGGATGGTAACGCCTGGAGTTCGGCGAAGAGAGCGGGGAAGTTGTTGTGGTCCCAGCTTCCACCCACTATTTCACGGAAACAGCTCCAGAGGAAGTGCACGGACACGCAGGTGAAGAAGATATGGTTCGAATTCTCTTCAGGCCCGCAGAGCGGGCAACGCCCATCAACAGGGCCGTTGCGTTTCAGGACCTCCATGCCAGACGGGAGGCGGCCGCGAATCCATTGCCACAAAAAGATCCTAATCTTCAAGGGGAGCCGGATCTCCCAGATGGTGGTGAGAGCCTCAGGGCCCGGCGAAGGGGCTATAGCCTGGTAGAGAGATTTCATGGAGAATTGCACAGATGGCTCTAGTCGCCACCTGGTGCGGTCATCTCCCATATCAAGGTCAGGCTCATGCAGAGTGATGCAGTCGAGCAAGTCCTGCCAATCAGCATTCTCCGCCGGTCCAAATGGTCTCCGGAACGTGAGTTGCCCTATGTCAATAAGGGCCATCGCGACAGAAATCTACGGATCAACCGCGATGGTGAACAGGTCGGGAAAGCAAGCCACAAAGGGGATGTCCCCAGCCCAACTATCGAACCAGAACAGAGTGGTGGTGCTAGATCCAACCGCAATCGAGGTCCCGATGCGGAGGACTGTGGGGAGTTGTATGATGGATTGCCAGAACTGGGAGCCACCGGACCGCTGGCAGAAGGCGAGTGGCTGGCCAAGGAGGTATTTCTGCTAGATGATGCGAAGCCACAAGCCACCCTCGTCGTTCGCAATCCGCCAAAGCTACCTAGTCAAGAGGGCAATGTTCATGCGCTTGGAGGACATGATCCCGAGTCTGCCCTCATCACGAGGTTTACAGATCTTCGTCCACCGCACCATGTGGTGCTTCTGCTTATCGCCCTCTCCAGCCCAGAAGAAGCGCCCCTGAGCTATAGCAATCTCATGGTGCAGAGTCTCAGGCAGACTATAGAAGCTCATAATGAATAGGAGCAGGCTGGAAAGGGACTAGTTAATGAGCACCGTCTGGGCTGCCTTCGAGAGCCACCGGCCCTGCCAGGGTTCAATGCGGTGCTGCAGTTTACCCACCATGGGGCGCAACTCGGCTACCATGAGCCTCGTGTCGCTATTGCGGATCCCCAAGTAAGACGTGGGGAAGCTCCCAAGCTGGCAATTAAGACGGTCTGCGATGCTCTATCGCTCGTCTTGGGAGTATCCCAAGACCATCACCGCACTCTTATCAAAGTTGATCCTGAGGCCAGACATCTGCTGAAAGCAAAGCAGGAGGAACTTCAAGTTTGTGATGTCGCTCGCTGATCCGTCCACTATGATAATGGTGTCATCTGCAAATTGGAGGGAAATCCCATTCCCGCCTGCTAGGTGCGGGACTATGCCCTTAATATGCCCCGCAGCCTTGGCTTTATCTAAGATGGCTGCTATAGCATCAACAACCATGTTGAAGAGGAACAGAGAGAAGGGATCGCCCTGACAAACCCCACAGAATGTGGGGAAGTATGGCCAAATCTCGCCATTTATGTTAAATGCGGTCCGGCCCGAGGAGACCATTTGCATCACGCGAGTCACCCATCTGTCGTCGAAGCCCTTCCGAAGCAAGCATTCCCGAAGGAAGGACCAACTGACCGTGTCATATGTCTTTTGGAAGTCAAGTTTCAGGAAGACCGCCTTGAGGTGTTTGGCGGGCACCTCATGGAGTGCTTCGTGAAACACTAGGGCTCCGTCAAGGATATAACAGCCCTGGATAAATGTCGACTGATCAAGGTGGGTGATCCAGTCCGCAATGGGGGCCACCCTAATGGCGTACCCCTTCGCAAGGATGCGGAATATGACATTCATCATCGTAATCAGGCGGAATTAGCGGATATCCGATGCTCTAGTTACTTTGGGGATGAGGGTGCTTATCCCAAAGTTCAGCCTAGTGAGGTCGATGGATCCTACGTAGAACTCCTCAAAAAGGGCCATCACCTCTAGCTTAATTACCTCCCAGAAAGTCTGGAAGAACTTCACCGGGAGGCCATCCGGTCCGGGGGTCGAGGATGGATTCATGCCCTTAATGGCCGCCCACAGCATTCACCCTTCGGTAAGCATGAAGGGAAATTAAACAATGTATGAGTTGAAAAGTTACTCTCATTAGAAGGTGGGCATGGGTAGCTAATCCGCTCTTCCTCCCTTTGTTCTTCGCTCTCCTCCTCATCTTTTTCATCAAATGAGCTCACAGTGTCATCAATTTCTTCTTCCATAGATTCCTGCAAAATATTAGTCTCTTCTTGGATAGCGGAGACTTTCTCAATAAATTCATTAATATCGGCATTATATGCATAATTCTCATAGCAATATTTAAGTATAGCAAAATTTTCAGGTCTACAAACAGCATCATCAAAATCTTCATACTTTTCAAAGAAATGTTCAATTTTATAAGCACCCTTAAAAGCAACAAATTCTTTTATTTGTTCCACATCATAGTAATCATATATACCATTAGCATAAGAAGCCAAGGTTTCATTATCATTAAATTCACATGAAAAGGGAAGGTGTGGAGCCTTCATCCTAGAGCAGCAAGTATAACCATTTCTCAAACATAAATTCCAAGCATACCATTGCCACGTTTCAATTTAATCCCATAAGAGTTTCCCTTTTTGAATCAAGCGATAATCCCTAAAGTATTCATGTTGATCCAACGTGTCTCCCATTATCAAGTTGAATGGGGTTTTCTCAGGATTATCAAAGTAGTGTTTACTATTTAATATTTTTCACATAACGAGCATCGAGGGTTTTAGGAGGTTCCCTATCTCCATGAGTAGCAAGTACACCTTTTTTTTGGTATTTCGTGTTCCATATCCATAAGTAAAGATATAAAACAACTTAGAACAGAAAATAAAATCTACCTAGTGGTAAATCAAACAAGCACACAGGAGAATATTCACCCCACGCTATTGCTCCCCGGCAACGGCGCCAGAAAAAGGTATTGATAACCCACAAGTATAGGGGATCAATTGTAGTCTTTCTCGATAAGTAAGAGTGTCGAACCCAATGAGGAGCTAAAGGTAGAACAAATATTCCCTCAAGTTCTATCGACCACCGATACAACTCTACGCACACTTTATGTTTACTTTACCTAGAATAAGTATGAAACTAGAAATACTTTGTAGGTGTAAAGGGATAGGTTTGAAAGATAATAAAGAGCACGTAAATAAAAGTTAGGGGCTATTTAGATAAAGAAACAATTAAGTTAGTTTTAGTAGAGAACTTTTTGTCACAAGAAAGTTATTTGCCCCTAGGCAATCGATAAATAGACCGGTAATCATTATTGCAATTTTATATGAGGGGGCATGATCTAACATACTTTCTCTACTTGGATCATATGCACTTATGATTGAAACTCTAGCAAGCATCTGCGACTACTAAAGATCATTAAGGTAAAACTCAACCATAGCAGTAAGTATCAAGTCCTCTTTACTCCCATACGCAACAACTCACTTACTCGGGTCTATGCTTCTGTCACTCACGCCACCCACCATAAGAGAATCATGAACATATTCCAACACCCTACAGTGGGGATCCCTCACGCTTGCGCGACACAGAGAGCATCATAGGACAACACCAAAATAAAACATAAAACTCAAACTCACGATCATTAATCAACCCATACGACAAAACGGATCTACTCAAACATCATAGGATAGCCATACATCATTGAGAAATAATATATAGCGTTGACCACCATTTTTAAGTGGATTATTATAGTGGGGAGAAGAGGTGTTACATTGCTGCATAGAGGGGGACAAAGTTTGTTTTGACGGTAGCGAGGTTATTGGTGTAGATCGTCGTCACAGTGATGGCCCTGGCAGCACTCCGGTGCCACCGGGAGAGAGGGGGAGAGAGCCCCCTCCTTCTTCTTCTTCCTTGACCTCCCCCATAGATGGGACGAGGGTTTCCCCTCTGGTCCTTGGCCTCCATGGCGGCGGAGGGGCGAGGGCCCCTCCGAGATTGGATCTTATCTCTCTGTTCTCTTTTGTTTCTCGTTCTGTTTTCTGACCTTTCACCGTTTCTTAAATTCCCGGGTATCCGTAACTCCGATTAGGCTAAAAATTTAACATGATTTTTATCCGGATATAAGATTCCTTGCGGCTGAAGGACACCTCCAACCGACCTGCGGGGAGGCCACAAGCTTGCCAGGCGCGCCCTGGGTAGGGGGCGCGCCCCTTGAGCTTGTGGGCGCCTCGGGTAGGGCTGAACGAAAAGCTCGTTACTCATGAGTTTAACGAGCACTCGGAAGCTCGACTCGTTAAGGCTCATGCTCGTTAGCTAATGAGCTAAGCTGAACAACAATTTTAGCTCGTTAATATAAACGAGCTTAACGAGCTTGCTCGCGAGTATCACGAGTAGCTCATTTGGCTCGTTAAGTTTTAGATCACTAATTTTTTGTTTTATTACTAGAAGCAAAATGTTTAGTGCTTAGCCCGGCCCACAGGCCACAGCCCACCTCGGCTCCAATTCTGCTCACGTTCTGTTCACATCCGACCTCATGGGAATCTGGTCAGTTGGCCTAGCCACGCCCAGACACTACATATGAAGAGTCAAGAGACCAGAGGAGGAGCTGAGGAGACCGCAGACTATAGGGAGGTGGGAAAAGCAATAGGGTGGCGGCTAGGTTTAGGTCTTTGACCACGGCGTGGCTCTACTTCCTTCTCTACTTCGGCAGCCGCCAGCGATGACATTCGCCCGCCTCCGCCATCTCCTGATCTCCTTCCGCGCCCCCCATGGAACGGCTGAGCGACCATCGGCTGCAGCCGGGACTCCAAGCATGGAGTCTAAGGCCCGAAAGAAGGTGGTGAGGAAGAGGACTTCGGCCTCCGATTCAGCATCGCGGGAGTCTCCTTCGACGGCAGCAAAGCCTTCTCATCCTCGGCAGCAAAGGCGTCCAAGAACAGAGGTAGCGACACCACCGACATGCTCCGACGCTGATGCCATCGGTGTTGGATCAGGACCGGTTAGATTGTTTGTCTCACACTCTTATTTTTATTTTCTATTACATTCCAGTTCATATTAGCATATACTTTGAATCTTTGATGCCCTAGTGAATCTGCTGAAGTACTAGTGTAGACTGTTGTTAATTGATTGTGGAAATACACTTGTAGTTAGGTCAAATTCTTTGTCGCAAACACACTAACACAAGCAACAGATAAGTCATGTTGAAGTATCTAGCTGAATTTTTGTGGAAATCTTGTGGAACTTACTACTTAAATGCAAAAGCAGTCTTGTAACACCCCGGATGTAATTTACCTTATATGTACTCCAACTCTTGCCGTTTCCGGCCTAAGTTATTTTTTTCCTCAGGTTCGGGTTTTTGTCTCCGTGTGTTGTTGTCTTTGTCATGCATCTCATATCATGTTATCATGTGCATTGCATTTGCATACGTGTTTGTCTCATGCATCCGAGCATTTTCCCCGTTGTCCGTTTTGCATTCCGGCACTCCTATCTCCTCCGGTGGTCCTTTCTACCTCTTTTCATGTGTGGGGGTTAGACATTTCCGGATTGGACCGAGACTTGCCATGCGGCCTTGGTTTACTACCGGTAGACCGCCTGTCAAGTTTCATGCCATTTGGACTTCGTTTGATACTCCAACGGTTAACCGAGGGACCGAGAAGGCCTCGTGTGTGTTGCAGCCCAACACCCTTCCAATTTGGCCCAAAACCCACCTAAACCCTCTCCATCACCTAGAGCATTCGATCACGATCGCGTGGCCGAAAACCGCACTCCATTTGGAGCTTCCTAGCTCCCTCTACCTATAAAACTAGCCCCACCTCCGAAATTCCCGGATCCCCTCCTTCCAAAACCCTAAAAATCGCCCCGTCGCCACCGGACACGTCCGGCCGCCGCCGGACGAATCCCGCCACCGCGCCCAGCCTATCAGCGCGCGCCACGTGTTGCCCACCTTCTCTCTCACCGCGCGGCCCGGGGAGCCCGGAGCCGGCCCCCGCGGCCCACTCCCTCCGCCGCCGCGGATCGGCGCCTCTCCCTCACGCCCGACGCCGCGCGCCACCCTTCGCCGGCCGGCGCCGCCGTGCGCCATCGCCGGACTCCGCCGCACCGCCCCGCTCCTCTGCCTTGGTCGTCACCCCGCCACGCCAACCTCGCCACCCGGAGCTCCCGCGCCACGCCGGCCCGCCCCGGCCTCTCCTCCCCTCGGCTTCTTCCTCCGGTGAGCTCCGCGACAAGTCCGGCTACAGTGAACTCCGGCACCGGCGAACCTCGTAAACCGCGCCAGATCTGGATCTAAGAAGTTTCGGTTGACTTTCCTCCCGAAACCCTAGTTTTTTGCGTTTTTCATCACGTCGTATCTCCGCATCTGTAGCTCCGTTTTGCGCATGTAGCATATCAAAATGTTCGACTCAGAGAGTACATCATTTCATCTCATTGCATCATTTTCATTTGAGCTCATATTGATGTCCGAAATGATGTTGGAAGAGGGCTATATGATAAAATTGTCAGATCTGTTTCATCAAATAGCTATTTGTCATTTTTGCCATGATTAATGTGTGCATGATATGCTCCTGAGTTCTACACGAGTTTTGTTATATGCCATGCCATCTTTACAGAGGTGTTTACCATGTATTTTTGTGATATGTGTGGTGACTAGCACAAGCTTGCAAAGTAGTGCATTCGTTAATGCTGATTTCAGGGACTTGGAATTTCTCTAAGTCCTTGTTCTGATTTCTGTCATTATGCCATATGTTCATGTTGTTTCCTAGTGATCCGTGCCTCTTTTGAGGATGATCAGTAAGGATGATTTGTTAATATTGTGGTGCTCTATCCATACATGTCTTTGTTTGCAATTATGGAGCACCCTAGCTTGAGTCAATCGAGCTCTACTTTTACTATTTCGTGAATCCTGGCAGATTGTTGACTTGTTAGCGATTTTGCCGAGGATGTTGTTATTGATCCGTGCATGCTATGTTATTATTCTTGCCATGTCTAGCTTCTATGATATGTATTCTTGATGGGTGTATGCTTAGTTTGTCATGACATGCTCTGTAGCGAGTGCATCGAGCTCGTGAACATGCCTACTCGTTAACAGATTTGCATGCTCCAGTTTTTCTCTAAGTCTGTAATCTGATTATGTTTTTGCCATGTTCGCATGCTTGCAATTGTATTTTCTGATCCCTTTTGGCTCAAGGTCACTAAGGGACTTTTGTTAAGTGTTTTGAGTAGCTTCATGTCATGCCTTGCTTTGCCATGTTAAGTTCCTGTAGTATGTAGTTTTCATGCTCTAAATGGGCTACCCGATGAAACCTGTTATCGTTTGCATTTTTGCCATGCTTGTTTGAACCTGTTAATGGATGAATTGGCCGTAGCTCAGTGTTCATCTTTTGTCAAGCATCATGAGTGGATCCCTGCCATGTATTTTGTTGTCATGTTTGAGTGTTGTAGCATATTTATCTTGATGCATTTAGATGGCTACTTGTTGTTTATCGCAGACCGGTGCCATATTTGTTTTGCTTGCCATTTCCAAACCGTGCATCCGATTCCGGTGATCTTTATATCAATTTCAACCGAAATCACCTAACCTTTCCAGTGGCACTCTTGGTTTTCCAAGTTGAGGCCAGGTTTAATCATTCCTTGTCAAATCTTGCATATGCATCACATACCGCATCCCGCATAGCATACCATGTTTGCATCATGTTGTTCGAGCATTGCACGTGGTTGATTGTGTTCCTTTTGCTTGTTTGTCTTGTTTGGGTAGATCCAGGAGACGAGTTCGCTAACGAGGAGCTCGTTGAGTTTGCTTACGAGGATCAAGTCAACTCTGGCAACTTTGCAGGCAAGATGATCATACCCTCGAAATCACTTCTATCTTTGCTTGCTAGATGCTCGCTCTTTTTCTATGCCTATGCTACGTTGCCTACAACTTGCTTATCATGCCTCCCAAATTGCCATGCCAAACCTCTAACCCACCATGTCCTAGCAAACCGTTGATTGGCTATGTTACCGCTTTGCTCAGCCCCTCTTATAGCGTTGCTAGTTGCAGGTGAAGATTGGAGTTTGTTCCTTATTGGAACATTGTTTATTTTGGGATATCACTATATTATCTTGTTATCTTAATGCATCTATATACTTGGTAAAGGGTGGAAGGCTCGGCCTTATGCCTAGTGTTTTGTTCCACTCTTGCCGCCCTAGTTTCCGTCATATCGGTGTTATGTTCCCGGATTTTGCGTTCCTTACGCGGTTGGGTTATAATGGGAACCCCTTGACAGTTCGCCTTGAATAAAACTCTTCCAGCAATGCCCAACATTGGTTTTACCATTTGCCACCTAGCCTTTTTCCCTTGGGTTTTGCGGCCTCAAGGGTCATCTTTATTTTAAACCCCTGGGCCAGTGCTTCTCTAAGTGTTGGTCCAACCCAGAGCATCGTGCGGGGCCATCCCTTGGCAACTTGGGTTACGTTGGCTCCCGTACGCTTAGCTTATCCGGTGTGCCCTGAGAACGAGATATGTGCAGCTCCTATCGGGATTTGTCGGCACAGCGGGTGGTCTTGCTGGACTTGTTTTACCATTGTCGAGGATGTCTTGTAGAACCGGGATACCGAGTCTGATCGGAATGTCTCGGGAGAAGGAATATCCTTCGTTGGCCGTGAGAGCTTGTGATGGGCTAAGTTGGGACTCCCCTGCAGGGATTTGAACTTTCGAAAGCCGTGCCCGCGGTTATGGGCAGAAGGGAATTTGTTAATGTCCGGTTGTAGATAACATGAAACTTAACTTAATTAAAATGAATCAACCGCGTGCGTAACCGTGATGGTCTCTTCTCGGCGGAGTCCGGGAAGTGAACACGGTGTTGGAGTAATGTTTGACGTAGGTTGTTATAGGATCACTTCTTGATCATAGTTCTTCGTTCGTGCTTTTCCTTTCTCTTCTCGCTCTCTTTTGCGAATAGGTTAGCCACCATATATGCTAGTCGCTTGCTGCAGCTCCACATATTACCTTGCCTTACCTATAAGCTTAAATAGTCTTGATCGCGAGGGTGCGAGATTGCTAAGTCCCCGTGACTCACAAATTACTTCCAAACCAGATGCAGGGACCGATGATTCCGTTCCAGATGATGCGCTTGAGCTCAAGTGGGAGTTCGACGAAGACTCTCGCCGTTACTATGTGTCTTTCCCAGATGATCAGTAGTGGTGCCCAGTTGGGGCGATCGGGACCGTGTCGCATGTTGGGGTTGATCTTTTATTTTGGTACCATAGTCGGACCATGAGTGTATTGGATGATTGTAATGTTATTCATGTATTTGTGTGATGTGGCGAGTGTAAGCCAACTATGTACCTTTTTCCCCTATTATCTATTTACATGGGTTGTTGCGAAGATTACCTTACTTGCGACATTGCTTTCAATGCGGTTATGCCTCTAAGTCATGCTTCGACACGTAGGAGATATAGCCGCATCGAGGGCGTTACAAGTCTAGTAAGTAAATGTCCTGACTTCTACTAGTTTAGATGGTTATTAGTATCACTACCACTTACTATTTAATGCAACTTCTAATATGGTATAAAACTATTGGAAGTCTTGATACAATTTTGCACATTGCAATTAATTATGTACTGAACTAGTGATACTTACTAATTATTTTGTATGTGCTTCTATTCATTATTTGTATTCCTAATCAATCAATCAATTTGCATTGATAGTATTTTGTAAATGTTTGGCTTGTAAAATCTGAATCATGCTATTTCATTTTCCATAGGAAGATGATGGCGATGAAGATGAATGGGTAGAGATCAATGAAGGGTATGAGGAGGTTGATGAGGCAGAGGCATATGATATGGATGATGATATGTCAGAGCCTTCTCTTGGATCAGGAGACAATCGAGATGACACGGAAGTTGAGGTCAATGGAAAAGAGAGGGAAAATAAAGGAGGGAAAAGGAAAAAGGCAGCAGTGGATGGTACTAAGGTGAAGGTGAAGAAAGCGAGACTTAAACGTGCAGAATGTTGGCGGCATTTCAAGGAGGTCAAGGCTGTAAGTAAGAGGTTGCCAGGGGTTGTTGTTACAAAGGCAAAATGTTTGCATTGTGCTAAATTGTTTGCTTATACTCCTGGGGGGTCAACTACTAGTCTCAATAGGCATAAAGATGTTTGTTCAGTCTATCTAAACAAGAAGGGAAGACAACTACAGCAAGGTACAATCAACTTTGATCCTGAAAAGCTAGGTGCATCTCTCATAGTAAACCATGAATACAATCATGCAGAAGTTGTTAAGATCATAGCAAAGATGATAATTGTGCATGATTATCCCTTTAGGATGGTAGAGCATGCTGTTGGGGAACGTAGCAATTTCAAAAAAATTCCTACGCACACGCAAGATCATGGTGATGCATAGCAACGAGAGGGAAGAGTGTGATCTACGTACCCTTGTAGACCGACAGCGGAAGCGTTAGCACAACGCAGTTGATGTAGTCGTACGTCTTCACGGCCCGACCGATCAAGCACCGAAACTACGGCACCTCCGAGTTCTAGCACACGTTCAGCTCGATGACGATTCCCGGACTCCGATCCAGCAAAGTGTCGGGGAAGAGTTCCGTCAACACGACGGCGTGGTGACGATCTTGATGTACTACCGTCGCAGGGCTTCGCCTAAGCACCGCTACAATATTATCGAGGATTATGGTGGAAGGGGGCACCGCACACGGCTAAGAATATGATCACGTGGATCAACTTGTGTCTAGAGGTGCCCCCCTGCCCCCGTATATAAAGGAGCAAGGGAGGAGGAGGCCGGCCCTAGGAGGGGGCGCGCCAAGTGTGGAGTCCTAATAGGACTCCCTAGTCCTAGTAGGATTCCACCTCCCATATGGAATAGGAAAAGGAGAAGGGAAAAGGAGAAGGAAGGAAGGGGGCGCCCCCCTTCCCTAATCCAATTCGGACCAGACCAAGGGGAGGGGTGCGGCCACCCTTGAGGCCCTTTTCCTTCTTTCCCGTATGGCCCAATAAGGCCCAATACGTATTTCCGTAACTCTCCGGTACTCCGAAAAATACCCGAATCACTCGGAACCTTTCTGATGTCCGAATATAGTCGTCCAATATATCAATCTTTACGTCTCGACCATTTCGAGACTCCTCGTCATGTCCCCGATCTCATCCAGGACTCCGAACTCCTTCGGTACATCAAAACTCATAAACTCATAATATAACTGTCATTGAAACCTTAAGCGTGCGGACCCTATGGGTTCGAGAACAATGTAGACATGACCGAGACACGTCTCCAGTCAATAACCAATAGCGGAACCTGGATGCTCATATTGGCTCCCACATATTCTACGAAGATCTTTATCAGTCAGACCGCATAACAACATACATTGTTTCCTTTGTCATCGGTATGTTACTTGCCCGAGATTCGATCGTCGGTATCTTAATACCTAGTTCAATCTCGTTACCGGCAAGTCTCTTTACTCGTTCCGTAATACATCATCTCACAACTAACTCATTAGTTGCAATGCTTGCAAGGCTTATGTGATGTGCATTACCGAGAGGGCCCAGAGATACCTCTCCGACAATCGGAGTGACAAATCCTAATCTCGAAATACGCCAACCCAACATGTACCTTTGGAGACACCTGTAGAGCTCCTTTATAATCACCCAGTTACGTTGTGACGTTTGGTAGCACACAAAGTGTTCCTCCGGCAAACGGGAGTTGCATAATCTCATAGTCATAGGAACATGTATAAGTCATGAAGAAAGCAATAGCAACATACTAAAAGATCGGGTGCTAAGCTAATGGAATGGGTCATGTCAATCACATCATTCTCCTAATGATGTGATCCCGTTAATCAAATAACAACTCTTTTGTTTATGGTTAGGAAACATAACCATCTTCGATTAACGATCTAGTCAAGTAGAGGCATACTAGTGACACTCTGTTTGTCTATGTATTCACACATGTATTATGTTTCCGGTTAATACAATTCTAGCATGAATAATAAACATTTATCATGATATAAGGAAATAAATAATAACTTTATTATTTCCTCTAGGGTATATTTCCTTCACTCTCCCACTTGCACTAGAGTCAATAATCTAGTTCACATCGCCATGTGATTCAACACTAAGAGTTCACATCACCATGTGATTAACACCCATAGTTCACATCGTCATGTGACCTATACCCAAAGGGTTTACTAGAGTCAATAATCTAGTTCACATCATTTATGTGATTAACACCCAAAGAGTACTAAGGTGTGATCATGTTTTGCTTGTGAGATAATTTTAGTCAACGGGTCTGTCACATACAGATCCATAAGTATTTTGCAAATTCTATGTCTACAATGCTCTGCACGGAGCTACTCTAGCTAATTGCTCCCACTTTCAATATGTATCTAGATCGAGACTTAGAGTCATCCAGATCTGTGTCAAAACTTGCATCGACGTAACTTTTTACGACGAACCTTTTGTCACCTCCATAATCGAGAAATATTTCCTTATTCCACTAAGGATAATGTTGACCAATGTCCGGTGATCTACTCTTAGATCACTATTGTACTCCCTTGCTTAACACAGTGTAGGGTATACAATAGATCTGGTACACATCATGGCATACTTTATAGAACCTATGGCTGAGGCATAGGGAATGACTTTCATTCTCTTTCTATCTTCTGCCGTGGTCGGGCTTTGAGTCTTACTCAATTTCATACCTTGTAACACATCCAAGAACTCTTTCTTTGACTGTTCCATTTTTGAACTACTTCAAAATATTGTCAAGGTATGTACTCATTGAAAAAACTTATCAAGCGTCTTGATCTATCTCTATAGATTTTGATGCTTAATATGTAAGCAGCTTCACCGAGGTCTTTCTTTGAAAAACTTCATTAAAAACACTCCTTTATGCTTTGCAGAATAATTCTACATTATTTCCGATCAACAATATGTCATTCACATATACTTATCAGAAATGCTGTAGTGCTCCCACTCACTTTCTTGTAAATACAGGCTTCACCGCAAGTCTGTATAAAACTATATGCTTTGATCATACTATGGAAGCGTTTATTCCAACTCCGAGAGGCTTGCACCAGTCCATAAATGGATCGCTGGAGCTTGCACACTTTGTTAGCTCCTTTTGGATCGACAAAACCTTCCGGATGCATCATATACAACTCTTCTTCCAGAAATCCATTAAGGAATGCAGTTTTGACATCCATTTGCTGGATTTCATAAAATGCGGCAATTGCTAACATGATTCGGACAGACTTAAGCATAGATACGAGTGAGAAACTCTCATCATAGTCAACACCTTGAACTTCTCGAAAACCTTTTTGCGACAATTCTAGCTTTGTAGATAGTAACACTACTATCAGCGTCCGTCTTCCTCTTGAAGATCCATTTAATCTCAATGGCTCGCCGATCATTGGGCAAGTCAATCAAAGTCCATACTTTGTTATCATACATGGATCTCATCTCAGATTTCATGGCCTCAAGCCATTTCGCGGAATCTAGGCTCATCATCGCTTCCTCATAGTTCGCAAGTTCGTCATGGTCTAGTAACATGACTTCCAGAACAGGATTACCGTACCACTTTGGTGCGGATCTCACTCTGGTTTACCTACGAGATTCGGTATTAACTTGATCTGAAGTTACATGATCATCATCATTAGTCTTCCTCACTAATTGGTGTAGTAGTCACAGGAACAGATTTCTTGTGATGAACTACTTTTCAATAAGGGAGAAGGTACAATTACCTTATCAAGTTCTACTTTCCTCTCACTCACTTCTTTCAAGAGAAACTCCTTCTCTAGAAAGGATCCATTCTTAGCAATGAATGTCTTGCCTTCGGATCTGTGATAGAAGGTGTACCTAATAGTCTCCTTTGGGTATCCTATGAAGACATATTTCTCCGATTTGGGTTTGAGCTTATCAGGATGAAACTTTTTCATATAAGCATCACAATCCCAAACTTTAAGAAACGACAATTTTGGTTTCTTGCCAAACCACAGTTCAGATTGTGTCGTCTCAACGGACTTAGATGGTTCCCTTTTAAACGTGAATGCAGCTGTCTTTAATGCATAACCCCAAAACGATAGTGGTAGATCGGTAAGAGACATCATAGATCGCACCATATCTAATAAAGTACGGTTATGATGTTCGGACACACCATTATGCTGTGGTGTTCCAGGTGGCATGAGTAGTGAAACTATTTCACATTGTTTTAACTGAAGGCCAGACTCGTAACTCAAATATTTTACCTCTGCGATCATATCGTAGGAACTTTTATTTTCTTGTTACGATGATTCTCCACTTCACTCTGAAATTTTTTGAACTTTTCAAATATTTCAAACTTGTGTTTCATTAAGTAGATATACCCATATCTGCTCAAATCATCTGTGAAGGTCAGAAAATAATGATACCCGCCACGAGCCTTAACACTCATCGGATCTCATACATCAGTATGTATTATTTCCAATAAGTCAGTTGCTCGCTCCATAGTTCCAGAGAACGGCGTTTTAGTCATCTTGCCCATGAGGCATGGTTCGCAAGCATCAACTGATTCATAATCAAGTGATTCCAAAAACCCATTAGCATGGAGTTTCTTCATGCGCTTTACACCAATATGACCTAAACGGCAGTGCCACAAATAAGTTGCACTATCATTATTAACTTTGCATCTTTTGGTTTCAATATTATGATTATGTGTATCACTACGATCGAGATCCAACGAACTATTTTCATTGGGTGTGTAACCATATAAGGTTTTATTCATGTAAACAGAACAACAATTTATTCTCTTACTTAAATGAATAACCGTATTACAATAAACATGATCAAATCATATTCATGCTCAACACAAACACCAAATAACACTTATTCAGGTTCAACACTAATCCCGAAAGTATAGGGAGTGTGCGATGATGATCATATCAATCTTGGAACCACTTCCAACACACATCGTCACTTCACCCTTAACTAGTCTCTGTTTATTCTGCAACTCCCGTTTCGAGTTACTAATCTTAGCAACTGAACTAGTATCAAATACTGAGGGGTTGCTATAAACACTAGTAAAGTACACATCAATAACATGTATATCAAATATACTTATGTTCACTTTTCCATCCTTCTCATCTGCCAATCACTTGGGGTAGTTCCGCTTCCAGTGACCAGTCCCTTTGCAGTAGAAACACTTAGTCTCAGGCTTAGGACCAGACTTGGGCTTCTTCACTTGAGCAGCAACTTGCTTGCTGTTCTTCTTGAAGTTCCCCTTCTTCCCTCTGCCCTTTTCTTGAAACTAGTGGTCTTGTCTACCATCAACACTTGATGTTTTTCTCGATTTCTACCTTCGTCAATTTCCGCATTACGAAGAGCTTGGGAATCGTTTCCGTTATCCCTTGCATATCATAGTTCATCACGAAGTTCTACTAACTTGGTGATGGTGACTAGAGAATTCTGTCAATCACTATCTTATCTGGAAGATTAACTCCCACTTGATTCAAGCGATTGTAGTATTCAGACAATCTGAGCACATGCTCACTAGTTGAGCGATTCTCCTCCATCTTTTAGCTATAGAACTTGTTGGAGACTTCATATCTCTCAACTCGGGTATTTGCTTGAAATATTAACTTCAACTCCTGAAACATCTCATATGCTCCATGATGTTCAAAACGTCTTTGAAGTCCCGATTCTAAGCCATTAAGCATGGTGCACTAAACTATCAAGTAGTCATCATATTGAGCTAGCCAAACGTTCATAACGTCTGCATCTGCTCCTGCAATAGGTCCGTCACCTAGCGGTGCATCAAGGATATAATTCTTCTGTGCAGCAATGAGGATAAACCTCAGATCACAGATCCAATCCCATCATTTCTACTAACATCTTTCAACACAATTTTCTCTAGGAACATACCAAAATAAACACAATGAAGCAACAACGCGAGCTATTGATCTACAACATAATTTGCAAAATACTACCAGGACTAAGTTCATGATAAATTTAAGTTCAATTAATCATATTACTTAAGAACTCCCACTTAGATAGACATCCCTCTAATCCTCTAAGTGATTACGTGATCCAAATCAACTAAACCATGTCCGATCATCACGTGAGATGGAGTAGTTTCATTGGTGAACATCACTATGTTGATCATATCTGCTATATGATTCACGCTCGACCTTTCGGTCTCCGTGTTCTGAGGCCATATCTGTATATGCTTGGCTCGTCAAGTATAACCTGAGTATTCTGCGTGTGCAACTATTTTGCACCCGTTGTATTTGAACATAGAGCCTATCACACCCAATCATCACGTGGTGTCTCAGCACGAAGAACTTTCACAACGGTGCATACTCAGGGAGAACACTTCTTGATAATTAGTGAGAGATCATCTTATAATGCTACCGTCAATCAAAGCAAGATAAGATGCATAAAAGATAAACATCACATGCAATCAATATAAGTGATATGATATGGCCATCATCATCTTGTGCTTGTGATCTCCATCTTCAAAGCACCGTCGTGATCACCATCGTCGCCGGCGCGACACCTTGATCTCCATCGTAGCATCGTTGTCGTCTCGCCAATCTTATGCTTCCACGACTATCGCTACCGCTTAGTGATAAAGTAAAGCATTACAGCGCGATTGCATTGCATACAATAAAGCGACAACCATATGGCTCCTGCCAGTTACCGATAACTCGATTACAAAACATGATCATCTCATACAATAAAATTTAGCATCATGTCTTGACCATATCACATCACAACATGCCCTGCAAAAACAAGTTAGACGTCCTCTACTTTGTTGTTGCAAGTTTTACGTGGCTACTACGGGCTTAAGCAAGAACCAATCTTACTTACGCATCAAAACCACAACGATAGTTTGTCAAGTTGGTGCTGTTTTAACCTTCGCAAGGACCGGGCGTAGCCACACTCGGTTCAACTAAAGTTGGAGAAAACTGTCACCCGCTAGCCACCTTTGTGCAAAGCACGTCGGGAGAACCGGTCTCGCGTAAGCGTACGCGTAATGTCGGTCCGGGCCGCTTCGTCCAACAATACCGCCGAACCAAAGTATGACATGCTGGTAAGCAGTATGACTTATATCGCCCACAACTCACTTGTGTTCTACTCGTGCATATAGCATCAACACATAAAACCAGGCTCGGATGCCACTGTTGGGGAACGTAGTAATTTCAAAAAAAATCCTATGCACATGCAAGATCATGGTGATGCATAGCAACGAGAGGGGAGAGTGTGATCTACGTACCCTTGTAGACCGACAGCGGAAGCGTTAGCACAACGCAGTTGATGTAGTCGTACGTCTTCATGGCCCGACCGATCAAGCACCGAAACTACGGCACCTCCGAGTTCTAGCACACGTTCAGCTCGATGACGATCCCCGGACTCCGATCCAGCAAAGTGTCGGGGAAGAGTTCCGTCAGCACGACGGCGTGGTGACGATCTTGATGTACTACCGTCGCAGGGCTTCGCCTAAGCACCGCTACAATATTATCGAGGATTATGGTGGAAGGGGGCACCGCACACGGCTAAGAATATGATCACGTGGATCAACTTGTGTCTAGAGGTGTCCCCCTGCCCCCGTATATAAAGGAGCAAGGGAGGAGGAGGCCGGCCCTAGGAGGGGGCGCGCCAAGTGTGGAGTCCTACTAGGACTCCCTAGTCCTAGTAGGATTCCACCTCCCATATGGAATAGGAAAAGGAGAAGGGAAAAGGAGAAGGAAGGAAGGGGGCGTCCCCTTACCTAGTCCAATTCAGACCAGACCAAGGGGAGGGGTGCGGCCACCCTTGAGGCCCTTTTTCTTCTTTCCCGTATGGCCCAATAAGGCCCAATACGTATTCCCGTAACTCTCCGGTACTCCGAAAAATACCCGAATCACTCGGAACCTTTCCGATGTCCGAATATAGTCGTCCAATATATCGATCTTTACGTCTCGACCATTTCGAGACTCCTCGTCATGTCCCCGATCTCATCCGGGACTCCAAACTCCTTCGGTGCATCAAAACTCATAAACTGATAATATAACTGTCATTGAAACCTTAAACGTGCGGACCCTACGGGTTCGAGAACAATGTAGACATGACCGAGACACGTCTCCAGTCAATAACCAATAGCGGAACCTGGATGCTCATATTGGCTCCCACATATTCTATGAAGATCTTTATCGGTCAGACCGCATAACAACATACATTGTTCCCTTTGTCATCGGTATGTTACTTGCCCGAGATTCGATCATCGCTATCTTAATACCTAGTTCAATATCGTTACCGGCAAGTCTCTTTACTCGTTCCGTAATACATCATCTCACAACTAACTCATTAGTTGCAATGCTTGCAAGGCTTATGTGATGTGCATTACCGAGAGGGCCCAGAGATACCTCTCCGACAATCGGAGTGACAAATCCTAATCTCGAAATACGCCAACCCAACATGTACCTTTGGAGACACCTGTAGAGCTCTTTTATAATCACCCAGTTACGTTGTGACATTTGGTAGCACACAAAGTGTTCCTCCGGCAAACGGGAGTTGCATAATCTCATAGTCATAGGAACATGTATAAGTCATGAAGAAAGCAATAGCAACATACTAAACGATCGGGTGCTAAGCTAATGGAATGGGTCATGTCAATCACATCATTCTCCTATTGATGTGATCCCATTAATCAAATAACAACTCTTTTGTTTATGGTTAGGAAACATAACCATCTTCGATTAATGAGCTAGTCAAGTAGAGGCATACTAGTGACACTCTGTTTGTCTATGTATTCACACATGTATTATGTTTCCGGTTAATACAATTCTAGCATGAATAATAAACATTTATCATGATATAAGGAAATAAATAATAACTTTATTATTGCCTCTAGGGCATATTTCCTTCACATGCTTGGTTCAATATCCTCATGAGATATACGAATGTGTACTACAAGTTCATTGGTCGGAAGAAAATCAGAGCTGAATGCATGAAAGTGTATCTTTCCGAGAAAGAAATCCTTAAAAAGCAACTAAAGTCTGTCGAAAGCATTAGTTTGACACGTGATCTATGGGCTTCAAACCAAACTCTCTCATACCTAGTTGTGGTCGCTCACTACATACATGATGATTGGGTCATGCAATGTCGTGTTTTGAACTTCATAGAGCTAGATCCACCTCACTCGGGTAGTGTCATAGCTCAAGCAGTTTTTGAGTGTTGCCAAGAACGGAAAATAGAAGATAAGATCATGACAATCACTATGGATAATGCTTCCTCAAATGATAATGCTGCTAAGAGACTGATGGACAAGGTCATTGCTAGGAAACAACTAAATTTATTCCTAAGTACTTCCATGTTCACTGTTCTATGCACATTGTCAATTTGATAGTGAATGCTGGCATTGCTCTATTGCAAACTTTGGTTAATAAGCTTAGGGATACTGTCAAGTATTTGAAAAAATCTCCAACACGCATGTACAAATTATTGATGGTTTGCAAGTCTTTGAATAGTTGGGAGAGGTTTATGCCTGGATGTTGCTACTAGATGGAATTCTACATGCAGAATGCTAGAGGCTTGCACTGTGTATAGGGCTGCTTTCAAGGAATATGCAGAGGTAGATGCTACCTACAAATGGTAGCCTGGAGATGAAGAGTGGGCATTATATGAAAAGATTCAACCCATCTTGAAATCGTTTGCCGAGGTAACAACTGTATTATCAGGATCTAACTATCCCACTGCCAACATTTTTTTCCATATATCATGAATGTTAAGATTGCTATCGTAGAGCATACCATGGGTTCGAATGCAAACTTCAAAAAGATGGGAGAAGCAATGCTTGATAAGTTTGATAAATATTGGGAAAGCAATAGTGAAGGTGAGGGAAATGAAAACAGTGGGAAAAACAAAAAAGGAAAAGAACAATGTCATGGTCAATGCCACCATTCTTGATCCTAGGTTTAAGATGAAACTTGTTGATTGCTGTTTTAAGAAAATGTATGGTAAAGAGAAGGGCAGTAGTGAGGCCGAGGAAATCTAAATTCTTTGATCTCTATGCTACTTATGAGATGGAAAATCACAAGAATGAGGCTGGCAACAATAATGAACAGAGTTCAATATCTAGTAGGCAAACAAGTACATCCATGTCCTCATTGTCAAGTGGGTTTCAGTCCTTCCTAGAGGAGACAAATTCAGAGCCATCTAAATCTGAATTGACCAGTTACCTTGAAGACAAAACCCATCCAATTCTAGATCCAAAGTTCAGCATAGTTGATTGGTGGAGGTTGAATGCTCATAGATATCCTATCATGGCAAAGATGGCAAAGAAGTTCTTGACTATACCAGCAACTAGTGTCTCATCAGAGTCAACATTCTCTACGAGCGGCAGAATTCTCGATGACTATCGTAGTTCTCTCAGCCCAAACATGGTTGAGGCACTTGTGTGTGCTTCTAGCTACATCAAGGGATCAAAAGAAAAGCAGCTTAAGCCTACAATTATAGTGGTAATATTACTTGCTCTCTATTGTGTATTATCTTCTTGTAACCTTAGACTCTTGCTAAATGTTAACTGAAATTGCATATTTGCACTTACCTTTGTAGGAAGAGGGCAATGATGATGATGTCGAGTTCATTCCATTTCCTGAAGATACGACGGAAAGCAACTAGTAGGCTTCCCATATTTTTATTGAGAGTGATTGTATTGCTGTACCATTGTATATTTGCTTGCATCATAACTAGTGAATTTCTCTATGTCTATGTAGGAAGATGAACTGATGAGCAACTTATGTGAGGAGCAGGCGCTACTTTGCATTTCCTTATCTAGCAGCTATCATTTTATTTCGGTCATTGTTATTTATTAAGACCTTATGTTGATGAAGTGTCATGCTGAAGTGGTGAAGTAGTTAATATAATATGTACTGCTAGTCTGCTCATCAAACTTGATCCAACACCGACGGCATCAGCGTCTAAGCCATGTTCGGCTTTATCTTTTGAAGTCCTGGACTTGTCTTTGTCAATGGTGGTTTGACTTATGATTGTGTCACTTTGTGTCTGTTCAAATGTTATTTTATTGTGTCATTGTGTGTTGCTGCTAGCTATTGGTTGCTGCGTTATTTGCTACTATTTGGAAAGTATAAATTTGGCAAAGGTTGATGCATTACTACTTTGTTATATGTTTAAATATTGAATATATGATGGAATGCTTCTATACTATTGTAAACTATAATGAGCGCTCGTGAGCGCTCACGAGCTTAATGAGTATTTAACGAACCGAGCCAATCAAGAGTTTGAGCTCGGTAAAGTTAACGAGCTTAACGATCACGAGCTTAACGATCGCAAGCTTAAGATCACAAGCTTAACGAGTCGAGTAGCTTGTTAGTCCAGCCCTAGCCTCGGGCATCGTCTTGCGTTGATTTCACTTTCTAAAAATCACATATATTCTAGAATAATTCTCCGTATATTTTTATCGCGTTTAGACTTCGTTTGGTATGAATATTCTGCGAAACAAAAAACATGCAACAAACAGGAACTGACACTGGGTACTAGATTAATATGTTAGTCCCAAAAATAATATGAAATGCTGCCAAAAATATATGAAAGTTATAGAATATTGGCATGAAACAATCAAAAATTATAGATACGACGAAGACGTATTACTCCACATAATCGCCAAAAAAATCCGCTATGTCGAAATCATCCGACTCCAACGACGACAACGACGAACTCCAATCATTATCCATCTAAAAAATCCATGATTTAATCTACGTATCGCTCGTCTCCTAAATTAATACCCATGAAAATCACTAGAAAAATTACTTTTGGCTGCAAGGACGGCGTTGTTTCTTCCCCACCGCCGGTCGGTAGCAAACCCGCCGCCCCTACTTCCCCACGAGGCCCGGCCCCAAACCCGCGGTGCCCGGCGGCTGCTAACATGAATCTGCGGCTCAATCGTGCCCGAAGCAACCTCTTCTGACCGCAACAAGGGTTCAAGCAAAGCTCCACGGCAACGGTGGCGGCGACCACGCACCCGCGGGAAGGAATGGCCACCCGCGAGCTCACAAAGTGGTGAGAAAGATGCGGCGGAGGGCGGCAAAACTACTCGACGGCACGGAGTGGCTGGGGCAACAAGAATCGACGGCGAGATGCGGCGGCAAAATGGAGGGCACGGCTGAAACTTCCGCCCCGCCTTCATAACGATAGGGGAAGCTGGAAATGGGACTGTAAAAACTGTTAGAATTTAATTAATTAATGTATTTAGTTAATTCAATCTCTATTTGTAACCGCACGTGGATATCCCCTCGGTGTGGAACCGACGTATCGTTCCTGAAGCGTCGCCTCCAGGAACCGCCTTCTGAACCTTCGCATCCTTTGGATGCCCTCCTGTATATAAGTGTTCAATCATCAATGGAAAAGTATCTTATCGATTCATTTGTTCGACTCTCTTGTTCGTTTACAATCGATTCTTCACACGTTATCAGCACGCTCGTAACTGAGAGCACAGGCCTCAAAACTTGCCGCACGGCCGCGCCTCGCGCCCTCGTCGCCGGCCGTGGCCGTTCCTGGCCGCGTCAACGCCGCTCCCCGGCCTCTGCGTGCCGCCCACGCCAGGCCGTGGCCGGCTCCGCCCGGCCACGCCGCGCCTTGCGCCATCGTCGTCTGACCGCGTCGGCAGCCTCGTGCCTCGGCCACGCTCACGAGCCCGTCCGCACCGCCGGACTTGCGCCCTCCGCACCGCGCCCCAGACCACGGCCTCCGCGTTGCAACGCGCCCCCGCGCCCGGCCGCCCGGCTGCGCGCCCTCCTGCCCATGGCCGCTGCCCAGCCGCGCCGCGCTCCCGTGCTCAGCCGCGGCCTCCTGGCTTCGTGCCCGTGGCGTTTGCAAAACACGCCGACGCCAACGCGGGCTGGAGCAGGCTCGCGGAGAGGCTTTACGGCCGCACCATGGCCTCCATCGACCGCCGCGCCGGGACTTGAGCACCAGTCGGCTGGACGGTGCCGTCATAATCGACGACGACGACGACGAAACCGCGGCGCTGCCGTCTCCAACCCCTGCGATTGTTGAAGTTGAAGCCAGCGATGTGGTTGGGACACTGCCGGCTGTCGCGCATGCCGTCCCCGACGCCCGCCACTCCTTCGCCTGCGCCACGCTCCGGCGTCCGCCGCCGTCTTATCGGCCTTCTCCTAAGACCTCGCCGTCAAGCAGCCGCTCTGGCGCACAGGTACATGGAGCCCCTAAAGCGAGAGGATTTCTATGGTAGTCTCCGTGAGTGAGGGATCCAGCGCTGGAGATTTCAGGGTTCGGCTCACATGCGGGGCTCCCAGCAAGGATTATCGTGCAAGGCCAGTAAGGGAGTGCCACGTGTCCAAGTGGGCCCGTAGCTCTAATTAAGTTAAATTACTTTGTTTCTTCCTAGTTCCTGCTGCTTCGGTCCTTCATCAGTAGACGATGGGGGAGACGACGAAGGGGGAATGGGGATGCGTCGCCGCCAAACGCAAGACGATGAGACAAGGAGGCGTTCAAGCTTGACAAAATACTTCAGGATCTCCGACGTCCTCCACAATAGGTTCTCGTTCTTGCGCGTGAAGCTGTGCTTCTCGCCGGATCAATGCTCGTCGTTTAATTGGATATATGGACACACCACAGACGGATTAATCCTCAGATTGGCGACGTGCGACGGGATGCAGTGAGGAGAAGGCTAGCGCGGATCGGTTATTGCTCATCAGCCGGGACGCCGCTGGCCGCCTAGCCCGTGTACGGCCAGTCGAGGACGGCGTGGATGTCCGCGGCAACCGAGGAGAGTGCACATGATGCCGTCGACGAGCACGTCGTTGCAATTGTTGGCTTCGAGGTAGTATCCTATAGGAGTCTACTGAGACTGTGAGAAGGACTTCGATCATAGAGGGAGACTGAATCTCACCGCAGCGGGAGATTAACACGGCGGCGTCCCACTGGACAAGAAACTACGGCTTCCGATCTTGTCATTTGGAGTGCTTTGGCTCAATTAATTTGGCGAAAAGGTGTTAATATCAATATTTTAAATAACAGGCTATGCAAAATAGCGGCGGGTCTCCAAATCAGCTATAGCGAAGTTATAACGGGCTATTTGTAAAGACAGCCACTTAGCGGCACCCTGCTGAAAAGGCTATAGCGAACTATAGCCGGTTATTTAAAACTATAATTAATATGCATGATCTAGAAAGAAACAACGAGGAGCTGAGCTGCATGTGTCATACAACCGCGCACGGTATTCCTCTACCGGTGGTACACGAGTCAGCAACATCGCCGGTGGATGAACAAGAACCTGTCCGCGGCTTCGTGATAGCATCCAGTCTCGTGTTTCCTTAGCGCAGAGGCCAGGTCAGGAAGGATCGAATCATCCAAGGAGCAAGTTTTTCAGACAAACACAAAATAAATCTAACTTAATTAGAGTTGCTGGCCCACTTGGACACAACGTGGCACTCTCTAACTGGCCCTGCACGATAATCCCTGTTGGGAGCCCCGCAGGTGAGCCGAACCCGAGATTTCATCTCTAGTGGGGACTTGTTTCCTTATCTCTTCGGTTGACCAGACCGTGGGCTGCCACACATGCATTCACGTGGCATACGCGCATGTGGTTGATAATTAAGCCATGGCCCACGAGCGGCTAAAACATGCCGTCTAGCACATTTCAGCTTTAAGTTCATTTGTGCTTTAACAGTATTTTTAAGCGATGGTTAGTTCCCGCTTTAAACTGTTAAAATCAGTGCATCTAGTATTGTCTTCTGTTGAATATCAATGTATTCCAGATCCTAAATTGATGTTATATATCTTCACGTTTAACACGTGTCGAGATTAATTACATATATTTGCAATTGAGATTTCCGATCCCTTGCAAAGATAAATTAAGTACTTCTACAGTACTGTTTCTCCGTCGAGTACAATGTATTTCGGAATATTTCTATGATGTATATATCTCCATGTTCACCACATGTCGAGATTAATACGTCTATTTGCAATTGAGGTTTTCAATTTTTGCAAATAAAGATGCAAAATTCTAAGTGTTGTTTTTCAAATCGATGTGTTGGGATCACAAGGTAGTGTGTAAATCTACTGCTTTGCAGATTATCACCACTACTGTTAAAGCCTATATTTTGTCATTTTGACATTATAATTGCTTTACAAAGTGCTCTCCCACATATTTTTCTAAGTCATGACATAAGGCATTACGAGTGAGTATCTACTGATTTTATTAGATTATACTCCCTAGTGCTGCGAGATCTACTCCATTTTGAAGATTATCTTCAAGGTGTCATACTTAGCAATTTGAGATTCACATTAATGGTTTCAAGATGACTTCTTGAAATACCCATTAATTTTGCTAAGGTCAATACAACATCAACCATGATGGTCTTTGATTTACTTCTTGTAAATTAATTATCTCTGGCTTGCCTCTATAAGTAATCGATGGCTAACAATTTGAGGCTCTTGCCCTCAATGGTCACAACTTACTTAAGCGGGTCATGGACATCAAAATCAGTCTTGCATCTCATGGGATAGCGTGTGCAATCCAAGCCACTCCACCGGGACACGAAGGACCTCAAGGGTAATGGTTTGAAACACACTTCAAACCCTCAACGTGACACCATCAAGCTGTCACGAGACCCTATGAGCATGGAAAGCATGATGGTTGAATATGCATCAACCGACATGTTTGGAGACTATACATTTAGTCCCTTAGTCTCCTTAGTGATCTATTTATTCCATTTATGATGTTCTAATAAGAACATGATTATTGTTGTCATCATATATTGTATATCACAATATATTGTATCAGCACTTTGATACAAATTCATTAGTATGTATTCTATATACCCGACAGTGATTTTCTTGAGAATCTTCATGTCTATCTATAGATTTTTACGGGAGTCAATCCGATGAAAAATGATTTGTGCCTTGTGGACATATACACCATAAACTCTATACTCAGGGATGTCCAATGTTTCCACTCTCATTGAGAGAAAAGAGATATTTTAAAATCACTAGACGCGATGAGGTATTTGTTGGCTCAACTCGAGTCATATTTACTATCCCTGTGGGTACTCGAGTAACATTGGGATGCTTCATTGCTTTCCAAGTTTAACTCGTACCCTACTCAACTATGGAGGTATCCGTCAAAATAGTTTTCATAGCGAAACTTATGATGACAACAAAGAGAATAACTTCTCTTTACCATATGCAATGGATATGGCAAGCACATTCTCTTTGTATCATCTGGATTGTACTACACATACGACACAACCCGTAGCACATGTTGCGTACAAGATAGTTTTCCAGAGTGTCTTGTACATGACAAACTTGGCATACTCGCCTTGGCCATCGAGACATTGGGTTGAAACCAAAACTATCAGCAATTTCAATAGTTTATGATTATTATGATGCTAAATTCTAACAACATTTGGATTTTATGTGCACTACAAGTGACACAGGGAAGCTAATTTTAAGGTCCATGCACCTTAAAGTGTATGTTGAACCACTCAGACTCCTTGAATGCATCAAGTTGAGGTAAGTGGCTCTTCCCATCCATTGAATAGACTATTCAGGTATTCCATGGTTCTAAAAGACATCTACATGATGGTCTTAAGTGTGTGATTTATTCACACGAAACCATTGGCTCATTATCCTGACATCGATTTCAAGCAAATCGAATGGATAACATTGCAGAATTCTCCTTGAGGGACTTCTCGATGGCCTTTGGATTGAAGTTTAGCAATTTGTTGTAATGTCTAGACTCAAAATGGTTTGGTAGAATCCTATCCAAAGAGTTAAGCTCATTGCATTATCTTTACTTTGGAATTGCAACTAACCAACTTTACGTTGGAGTCATGCAGTTTTACACTCTCATGACCAAACTGCATAATTTTATTCCCCTCTATCTTTGATACATGGAAATCTACCAAGTATTTCCCATATGCGGTAATTCGGTTACACACCGATATCACCACCCCAGCATACAACATTGGCCCCTCAACATATAGTTGGAATCTATGTGAGGAATAACTATATTTCCGTCAATACCTCAAGCCCTTTGCATGGGGAGTTATTCAAGACCAGTATGCTGATTCAATGAGGAACATTTCCAGGCATTAGGGGGAGATTTCAAGTACCATAAAGAATGCCAGGAAATTAGTGGAATGTTCAACACATTTCTACCTCATATCCACGTACTCAAAGATCAGAACTATGCGTTCAGAAGATTTGCAACACATTGCAAACAACCTGTCAGATTCATTTACTGACTATAAAGGTGTCACACAATCCTACAATCTTGCAAAAGTATGCCTAAAAGAGTGGAGGTACCAACAAAATCCACTCCACTCCCCGTTCAAAGGAACAGGGGGAGATGTATGGCAGAAGTACATCAGGATTTAGCTTCTCGCAAGTAAGAATATCAAGGCCTGTGAATTAGTAAATGCAAGTCAACTTCATGTTGACAGACACCTAATGGGTAGTATACACCCAGTGGATGGGAAATCTCCACCAACCCAGGTTATAGTGCACTCAATGACCGAGACATCAGAATACCCGACTCAATCGCATTGGGAAATCGCGAGCAGTCACCATGGGTAACGATATTTCCATCAACTATATATTGATATATAGATTCTGGAGAAACATATAACCGGAAGTCTACAATTGTCGACATACATTTCTCAACTAGATTGAAAAAACCTCTCAAGTGATTCAGATCGAAAGACCATGGCCATGGCAAAGTGTGAACAACACTCGGACTGAACTCAAGCAAAGGGTATAATCTAGATAGAAATGATCTTGCTCAATAATGGGAAGGTATTCATAAGCAATACCTACACCAGTTTTCTTCTGGAAACAGAATTGAGAACAACGAGGTGGTGAAACAAAGAGCAAGTATTGTAGCACAAGGGTTCACGCATATACCCAACTATTGTCCAGAGGTGGAATCTCTTTTCGATAACTTATATCATTGGCAGTACAAAATCATCTATCTATGCGGTTGATAGATGTAGTGATTACATATCCATGTAGATCACTAGATTCAGATATAGATGGTTCCCGATGGAACCTTAATTCCGAATCGAAGTACAAAATGCAACATACATCGTGATAAATCAATAAGCTACCATGACTTATTATTATTGTCGGTACATTTGGTACAACCGACGTAGTGAGTTCCTTATTCACAAGGATTACTCCTACAATGATGATTATCCATGTTTGTGTGTCTGCAATGACTACACATGTAATCATCTAAATGACGGAGTTTAAAATGAAGGATTTGGATAAACCAAAATACCGCTCGTTACTACAAATTGAGCACCTTCATTCATACATTATGCTATACTATGTTGTCTATATCCATAATATATTGGAGAAATTCATTGTGGACAAATTTTATCCATTCATAACTCTCATGGGAGTTCATTCTCTAGACGTAGAGAAAGATCTATTTAGACCATGAGACAATGGAAATGAGATATTGGGACTCAACGTTCCACAATGCCAAACACAATTGGTTGGTACTTAAGAATATCTTTCGATATCTCCAAGGCATCAAACATTTTGTCCTGGTTTTTCAGTTTCATGGAAATGTGAACACCGATATCATTGGATACATCAATCAGATCCCCACTATGTCAGATCGTAGACAAGCTTAGTGTTCCTACTAGGTGTGGTAGCCCTCTCATGAAGAGTCTTCCAAACAGACCTCATGGCTACATCCACCAACCATTATCTCAAAGATAATGTTTCTTGTGTTGTCCGGATGCAAACAGGTTACATAATAAGCAATATCATTATATTGCATATCTTGCAAGTCAAATCATTCGATTGATTTGTTCACCAGGTCTCTACCAACTTCTATGTTGCAGAAATGTGTTCATGGAATTGGTATGTGACGGCTTCTAATTTTGCAAGAATCAGGGGGAGTATCTTTCTGGATTGTTCTTGTTCAATGCATCATATTATACTCTTTTTCCCCTCATGAGTTTACTATACACGTTCTCATAAAGGTTTTAATGAGGTAATATCAACACAAGATTATATGTCATATTTTCCGTTTTCCCCAACGGGGTTTTTAGGAAAGTATATACGACATATTTATTGTCCTCCAAATTCTATGGATACACTTCATATCGAGTTAACAGAGGCAGTACTCATTATATGTTGGAACTTTTCCTCCTTATTTTTCCCAATGGGTTTGAAGGAGTTTTACCAATATCCTATACTACTTCTCATATTTTTCCCACAGGGTTTTTTTAGAGGAGACTATTTCAAAATGATGAACACGCTCAAGGACAAGTAAAGATTAAGGGGAGTGTTAGAATTTAATTAATTAATGTATTTAGTTAATTCAATCTCTACTTGTAACCGCACGTGGATATCCCCTCGGTGTGGAACCGACATATCATTTCTGGAGCGTCGCCTCGAGGAACCGCCTTCTGAACCTTCGCATCCTTTGGGTGCGTCCGTTCCCCCTGTATATAAGTGTTCAATCATCAATAAAAAAGTATCTTATCGATTCATTTGTTTGACTCTCTTGTTCGTTTACAATCAATTCTTCACAAAAACTGCACATATGCGGCACTCAGGGTCGAATGTACTGCTCCCCAGAAGAAGAAAATCCGGGCTGGCATTTTTCAGGACCTGCTCGGGTCTTTTTTTTCACCATGGAACCGTAAAACGGCTGTTATTTTCCAGGCCGAGTCGTTTTCCGGGATCTAGATGCTCTAACAAGTTATGAAGAATGTACTCCGACTCTTTAGACATGCAAATTATGAAGTTTAAATTTCACCTCCGAGAAAACCTCTAAACCTGCTACACCACAACGATTAATCTCTAACATCAACCTATGTTTTAGGATGTACACAAGTTCTTCAGCAGTATCTTGGGAGGATCACAAAAGCGTACTGGAATTTAATGTAACATGTCAATGCACGTAGTCAACAAACAGTGTAGCGTTGTATCCATAGACTGTCAACTTGCATACACCATGAAATATAACGACAGATGAATACATCATATCTCAGATCAGTTAAAGTTTGTGATCAATCCAACTAGAACAATACAGCTAAAGAGCACTCCACACATGAAGAAGGTTCTTTGTCTCCTTTTTGCTTAGCCTCAGAAGCGATTACAGTACCTATACATGGTAAGGATTGGAAATCTATACAAAGGGACAACTGTAAGTTTCATCATGGCTTTCTGAACCTAGATTCTCCGTCCCAACTTCTGGCAATCCGGTGATGCTCCGCACGATGCTGACCCTCATCTCATATACAGAAGCTAACCCAACAACAGCTCACATAACCAATAAATATAAATAACACAAACTAATGCATTAGTTGAATCAAACCTATCCTCGCAAATCAATTGTTTTGGACAGGAACTGCTGCAGAAGTATCTTTCAGGAGGGGATTCTTCAGGCCGTCTGGATTAATTTTCATGCTGCGCGGGGTTTGTGCGCTCTCTGGTGGCTTCTTACCTCCAAGTTCTAAAGTTGTGTCCATGGTGGACTCACTGTCAGCGGCCTTCTCTGTGCTGGTTGGAAGCTTCTGACCCGATGTTGAAGACACTGTACTGGGTTGCTCAGTGATTGTCATTGCTGGAGTGATCACAGAGACGGATTCATCCCTTGATTCGTTGCTGCTTCTAAATGGTTGACCATGATTGTGCTTACCTTCATAGGTTACTACCATATTGTTTATGTCATCTGGTGCTTTTTCGACATGCTTACGGACAGGGCACCCATCATGTGTGCAGCGGTAATAGCTCCTGCGGAGGTTGAGCAAGAAAGCAATTTCAATAAAACAATACTTCACGCAGGGCAGAGAATAATAAAATAATATTCATATTCTTTTTAGCAACCGACAGAATCGCTATCAATTCATTTATATGCATATCCACATTAAACCATAGACAAATGATCTCTAGCAGATTCCAAATGTATGATAAGAAAACTAAAAAATATAAATGCGTGGGTAACCAGTGATATATGGACACAGGCTGCACGATTATAGCACAAGAAAAATGCGTAAATTTGAGCAAATGTATATCAAATTTCTCTGAAGCACTACTCACGTATGGAGCACCAATCAACTAAATGCAACGATTGGGTGCCTCGAGGAATACAGTGCATGATGGGTTTCACAGAAGAGCTTCAATGAATGAAACAATGTCCAGAGTGCATCTAGTAAACCAATGTCCGTCTTTTAGTGCACATCTAGTAAACAAATTGCCAATGGTATGCTGATTAGTTTTTTTTTTTGAACAGAGATGGATTCCAAAGGATCCAGGGAGCTACATTATTTTAGGGCGGTGACATTACAAAGCTCGGAAAAAGACTCAAAGAAAAGAAAAGTACACTCAAGTCCCTGACATTTTGCACGGAGGACCCCATAGCAAGATTTTAGATTACAACCAGGTCCAACGTTGGTCCTTCGCTCGGATGCAGCGTTGCCACCACCAGGGACGAAACCACTCGGTGTGGTGATGCCGCCACCACGCCCCACCAGCTCCCAAGGAAACCGGTGGAAGAGGTGATGGACTCCAAGCTTAGACTGCACTGCCTCGTGATATGGCACCAGGCCAGGAGGAAGAAGAGGAGCCGGCGCCGATCTGTAGCAGCCAAAGCTCCACACAGCCGCCTTTCGGCCAGAAGATACACCGGCAGGGAGATTAAAATCGGCGGCTGAACGCCACAGCCAGAGGCCTCAGCTGGCGCCATACCTCCACAAGCACCGGTGTGTATGAGCTCCAACCCAATCGCCGGAATTTGGTGCTCCACTCGTCCTCAACCCTGCTTCCACCACCGCGGTAACTGCTGGGGTCGAGGACGAGGCGGGGCCCTCCGCCGGATCAGGAACCTCGTCGAGCTTATTTAGGAGCACGCTGGCCCTGCCGCTTGTATCTGCCAGCCCCCCATGGAGCAGCAGAAACAGCAGTACAGCGGCCCCTAGCCACCAAGCGCGGCTCGAGAGCGCTGGCGGCACGCACTCACTCGGCATCACACCAAACGCCACTGGGGCAAGACCATCCCTAGACTTAATCCTATAGCTACTATGCTCATACTCATTAGTATTATTGTGTTGGTACTATACACATCCCTTTAAGTTACTGCTCATGTCACCCCCATACTATTGCATTGACCACAAACTCAATGGCCAATAGGTGAAACAGCATGATCACAGGTACAGTTCAGGTGTACACTATCATCGGAAAAGGGACAAATGATTGGCACTGCAATCACATAGTATATTAGGGATGTCAATATTATCAATGGATCCGGGTATCCATGGACATCCAACCCGTTGGACAAAAGGTTTGGAGGACCTTTTCTACCCATGGATTTTGACGGATGGATACTAACTCATGGGTTGGGCATGGATTTAGAACTTGCTCCATGGATACCCATCTGACAAGCAGGGCCCACATGGCAGTGACACATGTCATATAACCTGTCCTAATTTCCTTTCGAGTAAGTATTAACCATATTGTGGTTTGTCATTTGTAGTTCTGAATTCTGATGTATGTAAAACTCTTAACGTGTATTGTCTACCGTGTTATGTGACCTTTTATAGTTATTGTTGATGATATGTAAGATATTGTTATGGTCGTTGTTTTCATTGTTGCATGGATATGGATATCCATGGATTGCTGGATATCCAGAGAGTATGGGTACGGACCATGTCTGCCCATGTATACTTTCATGGATGGGCAATAAACGAACTTATGGATATGGGTATTGATCTGGTTCAGCTCTACCCATCCAAACCCGACCCATTGGGGGCATGTTGATCAAGGGAGTGGCCAGCATTGTTGGCATGACTGTTTTCCAGGCACCTATATAGAAATTAGTTAAAAAATGCGTGGTACAATTTATGCAAACTAAAAAACACATCGATTGAGTTATGATTCTTTTATATGGTCTGTTAAAATCCCTCGCTACATTAGGTACCAAGCGCATGCTCTGAGGGCAAGCAAGGTTCTAATATCAGTTTCAGCAGTCTACCGATTTAGCATATCATATCGGAACTATCATTTTAACACATATAGGACGGTGTAGACCAATATGTGGGATGATATGACCAATATTTAGCCTATATTTTTATTGTCATGGACCGATATGTATATAACACATACTCCTTAAGAAAATGATGAAAACAAAATTATACATTTAAGTCTTCGTCAAGATATTAAAGTAAAATGCACATTGTCTTGCCATACATGCATCATGTATTTTCTTCTGTCCAACTAAAAAACTATTAAGTGCTTATTTGTGTTTTCCTTAACCATACTTTTGGAAACCGACCCCACTAGGGTCATGCCCATTTCCCAAGCCAAAGGTTGGTGGATTCATACTTGGATACGCCTAGCAGACCACCTGTTATTAAGGGGCATGACTCAACAAATGTAGTTCTACTCCAGAGATCTGAATTATAAAGATAAGAGCCAATATCCTACATCTTGTGTCTACTTTGTGTCTCCCTTCTGCTTTTCGTCTCTAGTTTCCCATTGCGTTCCACAATACTCTCAACATGTTATCAGCATGGAGCTTCGCCAAGATGCGGATGGGGAGGAGGTGACCTTGACGCCAAGATCATCAACGACAAACCCCTCTCACCAGGATGATTGGCAAAACTGCACCAACGATCTTCACGGCTACAAACCAACTTACAGCAAACTTCACGAGATCGAAAGGTATTGATCATCCCCATGATCCTCCCCATGAAGATCATTTCTCTCAAAAAAAAAATTATCACGTCTAGATCAGATCTGATTGTTGCATTACACGACCCTCTAGATGCAAAAAGGATGGCTAACCATGAAGAGGTTGATGAATATATCCGGATGAAGTGGTGGTACGCACGTGCACTGACGTGCACGTGGTGGCGTATCACATTCACACAATCTGCAAATATGACTAGCGAATTGGCACCGAAAGTAAATTCACTAGCGTACTAACGTGCATGTGCATGTGTCTATAAATCAAACCACATCTAAGAAAGATCAAATTTTCGTCTGCCCACTCTTGTTGGCGCCACCCAACGGTCGCACCCACACACGCTGCCCATCACGACTACACACAACGAACGTGTCACTTCATCATCTCGATCGCACGCACCGCATTGTTGCGCCGCCTAAATGCAAGCACACGTAGCCATCCATCTGTGCGCCGGGCCGCCACACCATATGCCGAACCGCCTAGCAGCACCAGCATGCCACCACTCTCCATGTCATCACCCAGAACGCATGCCGCCGCACGCCTCGCCTCGTCGACGTGGAGCAGCTTGGGCCTTTGGGCCAACGGGCATGCCGAGGGAAAGGCCTACCAAAGGGGTTGGCCGAGAATAAGGAAAATAAGGAAAAGAGAAAGAACAAAAGGATCTGAGCACAGTTTTCGTAGATGACCCCAGACTTCTCCGTAATTTATTAAAAGGGGGCACCTGTGTTATTTTGCAAAAAGGCCCCTATAGTGTCCCAAGATCACTTTGCATCTCGCGGCAGTCAAGCACATCCTGCTCTACATCGCCGGCACGATCGACTATGGTTGTCACTACATCAGGAGCTCCAGCTCTTCACTGTCAAACTGTGACAGTGAGATGGCCGGTGATCCAGACATGCGCAAGAGCACTACTGGCGTGCTCTTCTTCCTCAACAACAACCCGGTCAGCTGGCAATCACAGAAGCAGAGGGTGGTGTGGTGGCCCTCTGTTCCTGCGAAGCTGAATGCATGGCAGCAACAGCGATGGCTTGTCAGGTCGTCCGGTTAGCCCGGTTGCTGAAGGATCTAACTGGGGAGGAGGAGGGTCCATCGATTCCGAAGGTGGACAACAAATCAGCTATCTCATTAAGCAAGAGCCTCATTCACCACGACAGGAGCAAGCACATCGACCTATGCTTTCACTTCATCAGGGAGTGCGTGGAAGAGGTCGTGGTGGAGTGCATCGTCACTGATCAACAGCTCGCGCACATTCTGACGAAACCACTTGGAAGAATCAGGTTCCAAGAGCTGAGAAGCAGGATCGGCATCAACAAAATAAAGTAGGAACTGCAAGGCTTATAGGGGGGGGAGAATGTTAGAGATAAACCTTGCCGGTTCTGCTGTCATGGCATCCCTTTTGTTATTGTGCATTCTTCCGTCAGTTTAGGCTTGGCGACTTAGCTGGTTTAGCTCGAAGGCTTAACCGCCTCGAGCGAATGTTAGAAATAAACCTTGCCGGTTCTGCTGCCATGGCATCCCTTTTGTTATTGTGTATTCTTCCGTCAGCTTAGGCTTGGTGAGTTAGCTGGTTTAGCTCAAAGGCTTAACCGCCTTGAGCGAGTCTTCTGCCCTGTTGATCTGCTCACGGGATGGCACGAGCATTGTGGATCACGGCGGCGCAAAGTTAGGGGTCATATCCCCAGTTTCCTTCTACAAGTCTGATAAATAGAAAGGAGAGAATGCAGAAAAGCAGTGGAAGTTTAAGCAGCGAAAAAACATTGTCTTCCACCTCTGCTCATTGCTAGCTTCGCAATTAGAACTGACAGTAGTGTTCCACTAAGCACCTAGGCAGCTGCCAAGACAGTATTTACAACCCTGGTCATCCTCACACCAGATGTTTTTGTCAGTTTGGTCATCCTCACACCAGATGTTTTTGTCAGTTTAGGCATATTTGCGATGGTACTGAGCTAATTTTCTCAGAAATATTACATAGTGAGGTTAAGCGTGCACCGTCATTAATAAGCACCTGAATAGAACTAGCCTTAATGTTTAATATATTCACTGAAGTAACCATGGGTAAGCAATAGCAACACACACCTGGGGTTTGGATTTCCCTTCACAATTTTCTGCCCATACTTACGCCATCTGTACCCATCGCTCATCTTCCCAGCCTGCACGATAATCTTTCTCTCCCTGACAGTTCGGAGAACTGGAGTTAAGTTAGATGTTGTGGCTTCAACTATCCTGTTCAAAGAACAATATAATAAAGAAAACAATGGTAAGAACAACTAAACAACGAAAATATGAGTATATGAATGGCACAGATAGTGCAACAGCACAATGACCTTCGCTTTGGCTGCGACTCTGCACTACGATGTTCATCTTCTGACTTGTTACCAACATCCCCTTCACAATCACTTGAGCAAAAGAGCTGCTGTTCAGAATTTTCGATGGCAGCACTCTGGTTTAATTTACATGTCGGTGTACGGGATTCCACAATTTCAGTGTTCACAAGTTGCAGAGTTCCATCACCTATGGGGGGAACATAAATATGAAGCGACCTCTCTTTTACAAATCTGGTCTTCTGTGGTGGTTCATGACTGTGTGCTCCTCTATATATGATTTCTATAACACGGCCATCAGGACAATGCTCAACTTTCTTTTTGGCCAAACAACTTGAATTTGTGCATCTATAGTAGCTCCTAGAATTATCACTACTTTTCACTTGCTTCTGACCATATTTCCTCCAATTGAAGCCATCACCCACAATATTTACAGCTGCATGATGTTGCAATTTTGACTCAGATGAGGATGGCCTCTCTGCAATTGGTCTTCCAATACTTCCTTGAGTTACTGATGGTGCTTGCTGCAGTGGCCGAATAGCTTTAGGTGTTATAGGATGTGGAAATGGACTCGGCAGCCCTTCTGAATATGCAGATGAGGCTGGTGATTGCAATTGTATATGTGCCTGAGCTGTAACACTTGCCAAAGCTGCTTGATGGCTCATTGCAAACTGGCCCTGTTTTCAAAAAGATAATATTTTACAAGTCCAATGAACAAACCAAAATAAAGGACAATGACTGGAAAAAAGATGATAATATAATATGGATCCATTCACATACAAACCCAAAGGTTCTTTTAAAAACCTATGTAGTACTGCATTTCTGTGATCTACTAGTATTAAGACAATAAGCATGTACGGTGACAAACAATGTATATTGCAACAACTACAAAGAGGTGCAAGTATACGACTAATTATACCTCCCATACTTATACAATTAGTGAATTGATATTGCTCCTTGAATCAAGCACACACTTCTGCTAAATTTATTGTAATGTTTTTTATTCAACATTATGAACTTAAGCTGCATATGCATATCTATATGTCTTCTCCATTGGCCAAATCATGAGACTTTCCTAGTACAATTAAATTGCAATTGCAGGATAAGCTGAAGTTCACAAATTTTGTTTTGTAACTTGTGTCCGACAATAGATATCAACACTTCTTCAACAAACAACCTAAGTACAGAAAATACCATAAGGATCGTCTAAACCTGAGAACTGAAAACACAACCAATCTATGTGCTTTGATAGTTTAACCCTAAGGAATTCTGCTTCTTTGACAGTATTGATACCAACCCAACCTTCTCACCAAATATGGCAGTAGCAACAATAAGCAGAAACGGTGACAGAGTGATGACTAAATATGTTGCAATAAAAAATCACGCAAACACTATCTAGCCCAACTACATGAGTTCCAAAACATGGCCACTAGTCTCCACCTCTTCTAGATCGGGCACCCGGAAATTATGAACTACGAATATAGAAACAAGCCCACTCCTGATATCTGCAGAAGGAACCTAAGAATGGCACATGAGTTATGAAACATGCCCACCAGTATCCACCTCGTCTAGCACCATTCCTGAAACCAACTATCACATGACAGATCACCATACTTCAGTTAGTTGTTGGTCCTGACTGCCGAACAAACTAGGTTCCAAAAGCACTAAACACAAATTTCAAAGTACGCCACTGTTTCAGTATCAGCGCTAGCACTAACCATATCTTCCCAAGCGACTGAACACCATACCGTGTTTATCCTTTATTTAGTCCAGACACAACCTGAGCAGGCCGTACCCATAACCATGATAACTCTAAACTTCAAACGCATTCAATGCATCATATGCAACCAAGACAGAAACTACACACGCACCGCAAACCCTGGAGGAGCTATGAAGCACGGCACGGCCAACATCGGCACCGCAAGGATGGGGGGAGCCTCCGTCCCAGCTCCGGTCGGCCGCAGCGTCGCCTCGATCTCCACATTTTCGTTCTCCTTCTCCACTTTCACCTTCACCTCTTTCTCTATCTCCTTCGGCCCCGACTTGCTCACCTCCTTCACCTGCGTCTCCGTCACCGCCTTCTTCTCTGGCTTCGTCTCGGCCGGAGACGCCTCGGGGGCTTCCGGCGGCGGGTGCTTCTCCATCTCGGCTGACGACGCCTCCGGGAATGGATGGTTATCCTCTGCCGGCGCCTCCGGCTCGCCGTCGGCCATGGGAAGCTCGAAAGGGGAAGGGAAAATGCTAGGGTTTGGAAGAGTAGGAGGGTTCGTGAGGGAGAGGAGGTGGGTAAGGGGAAGGGGAACTTTTGACTAGAAATGACCCGAGGGGTGGGTTAGAGCAACTCTGGGAAACGCCGCAAATCTGCCAGTCGAGCGAAATAACGGCAAATTTGACATGCGGACGAAATCAAATCACAGAGCCTGTGAAACTATTTCATCGCGGCTGACCTTTTTGTATGACACGCGACATGAAGACGTCACACTACACGTCTGACCAGCGTTGTACCCCGGACTACCTAAAAATTGCTAAGTCATTGTGCAGAGTCTAAAAGCTAGACATTGCACTGTATAGTGTGGCGCCTAGCTCTCAGGCGCTGCACTAGTGATTGTACTACAAAATGAAACAACTACTAGTGCAACGCCTAGAAGCTAGGCGCTGCACACTGACTTAGTAATTTTTGAATCACACGGGTGCGACGCTGGCCAGGCGTGTAGCGCCTATCTGTGAGGCGTTGCACAGTGTAGTGTGGCGCCTTCGTGTCGGACATCACACAAAAAGGTCAGCCGCGTGAAATAGTTTCACGGACAGTTCATTCTGTGATTTGATTTCGTCCATAGATCAAATTTGTCAATTTTGCCCGAAATAACTGCAGACATACGGTACCGGAACGGAAAAACGTCTCAAACCCGGAGGATGGTTGAAAGGCTCGCTCCACTCCGCACCACTTCCCCCGCTCCGCCCGCCACCGCCCTCATCGAGGCCGGCGACGCCAAAAGCCCGTTCCCCCTCCTCGCCGATGGCCCACACCCGCAGATCTACCGGGATTTGGCTTGGGGAGGGGAGGAGATTCAGGATCCCGCTCCCGAGCGTGTACAGGCGCTTCCGAAGATGTTGCGGGCGCTCTCAGCGGTCTCGCCGGAGGTCCTGCGGGAAACAAGGGAGATGCGATGGAGGGAATAAGCAACGCGGATCCGCGACGACACCCTCTCCTGGTCGCTATGCACTCGGGAATGGAGGGAAGCTGGAGGATGCAACGCAGGATCCAGATCCTTCCTCGATACCCCAGCGATATGATCTGATCCGCAAACCTCGGGCGGATCAAGAGCTGTGAAACCTAGCATGGAGGATCTACTTCGAGGGCACGGCGGAAGAGAAGCGTCGTATGCCGCACCCATCGAAACCTCCAGAGGCTTTCGTCAATTGTGCGCGGAGCGAGGGGAATCGGAAGATCCACTCCAGGCTGCGAGATGGGAATGCATCACGAAGCTGATGCCGTCCAGGAGCCCACCGGAGTCGGAGCAGATAGACCACCTGCTTTTCCTATCTCCTGCAACAGCGTTGGAATAGCTCGCACGCCGCCTGCAAACCCAGAGGTAACACAAATTTCACGAAGATCAACGGCACTAATTTCTACGGATTCAGTTGCCTCAGGCCTCAATCCCAACACCATCGGGGCAGACGATAGATTGCTTGGCGGTTCCATGCTAGTGAGCAACTTTGCAAGGTGTAGTGAAGAGGATATCAATTTCCTGTCAGCCAACATTTGGAAGGTGCCTGATAACTGTGGTGAGGAACTGCGACTTTCAGCATATCATAGACATCACGACTGTGGGCGAGGGAGAGCAATTCCTCAACTCTGCTCGACTACTGTGAGCTCTGTAGTGGATCAGAGGAGGTCAGGCTGGGTTGCTCCTGATGCCTCTGTTTTTGGAGCTCCAGGCCATGACACTAGAGAGCAAAGTAATGGAGCTCTCCTGGTCTTGGATCAGTCCCCTGATGTCACAGGGAAGAACAGAGATCATGCGCCTGATGAGCCCAGCCTATGTCAAGAGATTTATGTCGACATGAATCCAACTCTGCTGGTGATGCAACGCATGTGAGGTTTCAAATTCATTTAGGGACGTAGTTGTGCGAAACCTCAAAAGCAAAAAAGGGGGCAGGTGGAAGACAACTCATCTGGTCCCGTGTCGTGTGGGCTGGATGACTCAACGGAAGAATTCCACCGTCAGTTGTGGCTGCCTATAAAGGTAGGAGGGAGAAAACCCTATCATAGCCAAGAATCCCTCCCTCTCCAACCTTGTCGCCGCCAACAAGCAAGGAGAGATGGCTGGCGGTGGACAAGGGCGAGGAAGGAACAAGAAACAAGGAGTCGTGGTGACAACTAGGGAAGTGGCCATGTGATCAGCACCTGATGCAGCCGCCGCCGGGCTAGCCCCCTCAGTTCTTCAGGTATGGTTTTCAAGGGGGGGCGTCGCCGTGGAACTTCCATGGTCGGTTCCCTCAGCCGTACCCTCAACAACAATGGGGGCGGGCCGCCACAACAATGGTTTGGACCTGTCCCACCACAACAAGGAGTGTTGCAAGATCAGGGGGCTCCTGGTGCCACCGCAGACCACAACAGCAACTCTACTGGAGGGCAGAGCAACTCGAAAAATCAGTCCAAGAAGAAGAAGAAGAAGAAGAAGCGGGTCTTGCCAACTGCCTCGGCATCTACAGGTCTGATGTCCTACTCTCAAGTGTTTTGTTATGGCTGTGGTGAACCTGGGCATCATGTGGACAAGTGTGTCAAGCCAAGAAGTTGTTTTATCTGCAAGATGGCCAACCACAAGGTGGAAGCTTGCCCAATCAGAAAGAAAACCCACACATCTGCCAGGTATGTGGGGAGTGCTGCCCCAGGGCTTGGCTTCTACCATGTGGATGCTCCAGATGTCAACTCTCAACATCATGGAGGACTGAAAATGTGGGTATTGCGCTAGTGGAAGCTGGAGAGGTATCTAAACAAGAACTGGCAAAAGAATATGTTGGCATTTACAAGACCAACTGGCCATGGCCTATCAATGCTCTGGATGAATGGTCTTTCTTAGTCAAATTTCCCCCAGAGATTGATGTGGAGCAAGTGGCTGGCTACCTTAGTTTTGGTCTGAAAAAAGAAAATGTGGTGGTCAATGTTGAGGTCTGGAAAGGCAATGTGGATGCTGAAGATGGTTTACATGAAGTGTGGATCAAAATCAGGAAAATGAACCCAAAATGATATGATTGGAATATGTTGGACCAAATCACTTCTAGTCTAGGTGTGCTAGTGGACGTTGATTGGCAACATAATTTTCAGTCATTCTATGAAACAATTAGGGTTAAGATCTCCTACAAAGACCCTTCCAAGATCCCAGAAGAGAGACCGTTTGGCATCATAGGCAAAATCTATAGATTGTTGGTTGAAGTAGAACCAACTCCTAGCAATGCAGAAGGGGATACTGATTCTGAACTTGCTACATCTACTCAAATCTCCATGGGATCTGGGAACAAAGGGGATAACTCAACCGATGGCAGATCTCAGTCTGGTTCTAGGACTGGCTCTGAATCTGGTTCCCTCACTAGCAATGGAAACACCAACCCAAGGACGGAACCTTTAGAACACAATCACTGTTGAGGATATTACTACTGGACATAAACCGGCCAGGAGAGGCCGAGTTATCCTCGTGATGATCACCTTATTTGAAACCCATGAAGATATGAATGATGGCACTTCATGAAGGCCCAAGGCCCAAAGGCGGGTTAAAGCCTTTAGATATAAACCGACATTGATATATGCTTGTATGATAAGATGGGAGTAGAGACCGAGCCGGAAACGTTTATGATCCGGCCTCGGGACTCTATAAACCGGTAGGCGTCGACCTATGTATATAAAGGGGCGACCCGGCGACGGTTTAGGAACAACACACGACAACTCGAGAGCCAGGCAACGCGGATTCGCTCCCTGGTCATCAAAACCCTAGCAATTCCATCACAACTAGAGTAGGCTTTTACCTTCATCGTAAGGGGCCGAACCAGTATAAAACTCTCGCGTCCTTTGTCCGCTTTAACCCCTTTAAGCTAACCCACATCGATGGCTCCATGACTAAGTCCTTTCACAAGGACATCTGCCGTGACAAAACCACGACAGTTGGCGCCCACCGTGGGGCTATTGCATGGTGGTTTGGAGTTCTTGAAGTGCAGCTTCGAAGGGCTCAAGGGATACGTTGTGGGCCGGATGACTAAAAGTCGTCGGGGCAAGCTCTACATCGACGATGCAGGATGGGGTCCCGAGGCCGGCTCAATTGAGTACGGGTACCGGGTCTCCTTTGGTGGAATTCATGTCTTCATTGGTAAGATCGGCGAACCGGGCCCTGAGCCGGACATCTGCACCGACATCATCGAGACGGCTCAGCATGCAAGCTCTGCCCAGGTTCAGCCTGCCGTAAAGCATGCCTTCGTAGGTGTCATCCATGGAGCGGAATATGAGGATAGATCGGCATCTGGTGGCGAAACCGTTGTCTGCTCTGATGACGAGTCTTCAACCGGAGAGACCGAGTCATTGTACCAGCTGCAGGATGGCCGGACTAGTGGAAGTTCCGACGGCGAAAGTATTCCGGACCCCCTTGATCTGCCGAGTCGGGTCACGGTCTTCATGGCCGGTACACAATCAGCGCAGCACTCTTCTACTGCCACGACAATGATCTCCGGTTCAGCAACAACAACACCAGCGGGAGCAGGGGGCTCTGCGCCACCTCCGGCTCAGGTTTTGTCCGATTTGTTTGACGCTTTAGCAACATTGCTGGCAGCGGAGGTGGAACTGGCAAACTGGGATCAGCACAACGCAGAGATTGCCAAAGTGAAGGATTAGATAACTCAAGGTAAAGCGGACCTGACGGCAGAGAACTCCAGGATGGTTACAGAGCGGGCCGAGTTAGAGGCTCAGGCCTACCGGCTTATGCTGGATCAGAGTGCGTCTGATGATGTCATGAGGAGAAGATACCGGTCGCACCTCCTGCTGGTTTTTGAGGCAAGAAATCTCTTTAACACACCAGGAGCGAACACCAGCAACCAGCCAGTGGTAAACCGGGTGGAGGCACCTGGGACCGGGGCACCGGTTCAACCTCGTGTGATAGATCCGCCACCTCAGCCTCGTCAGAACGATATCCCATCATGGCACGTCTCAACGCCTCCGGGACATTACTCTAACCCGTTGGACAACATCGTTGCCGCCGCTTCATGATTGGCAGCTCTCCCGATTGATGGCGAGTCCCCAGTAGCGGTTGAAACACGATAGGCTAGGGAGCTCCTTCAGACGGCCTTGACTCAGCAGCAGGCTTATTCATATAGCTGCGAAAGGATTCATTCTACTCCCCGCCCAAGCCGGAGCTATAGCACGCATATCGATGAACCGGCCGTATCAAGCAGCGCGCGGAATCGTAATCCGCCTCGTGGCCATAATCTGACGGGTGGCGGTGGCAATGCCCAGGACGTAGTGGATCACGCTAGGGCACGTCAGGAAGCCGAGTTAGCGGCACAGCACGAAGCTCCGGTTCGACAACTCACCCCAGTTCATCCAACAACGTCAGTGGAACCGGGGGTTACCTCCAGTTCTTTGGGAGTACCGTGTCTTGTCCCCACATTACGCAATGTACGGCTACCCAAGGATTTCAAGGGCCCTTGCAAGGTGCCGAATTACACTGCCGATTTATCCCCCGAGTCATGGGTGGAAAGCTATGAGATGGCAATGGAGATGCTGGATGTGGATGAAGCGGCGTGTGCCAAATAATTTACCATGATGTTGGAGGGAACAACTCGCACATGGTTGAAAAATATGCCAGCCAACTCTATTGGATCGTGGGCCGAGTTAAGGGCCCGGTTTATCCAGAACTTCAAGGATACATGTAAGAAGCCCATGTCCATCATGGATTTAGCTGCATGTGTCCAGGAGGAAGGAGAATCAACAACCCACTAGGTGCGCCGGGTTTCAGAGATTTTGCATTCATCAGATCACATCAACGCTGACACAGTCGTGTTAACATTGGAAGGCAATTGCCGGTTTGCACCTTTGAAGCTGAAGTTGGGACGGCTCAAACGCCATTGTAATGACGTGGGAACACTTATGGCGGCTCTGGTAAAGTATGCCGACTCTGATAGTACCAAGGACCCAGAGTCTGATGATGACAAGACAGGAAAGGGAAAGAAGAGCGGCAACACCAAGGGGCAGCAGCATAATCCGGCAGGTCATGGGAACAACGGTAAATGCAAGGCGGATAATAGTTTGGACTTTGTGGCCAACACCAACACCCAGGATAACGGTCAGCGGCGTAAGGGTAAACCGTCCTAGAGGGGTGGAGGGTCAGGCCCCAATCTGGAGCGGCTGTTAAACCAGCCTTGCCCAAAGCACGGATCGAAGGAGAGGCCAGCTACGCATCTTTGGAAGGATTGCTTCATCATGTGGGGATTCAGAAATTCAAATCTATTTCAATATGACAATGGACCGCCCGGCGGTTCAGGAGGCGGTTTCCATGGGCCGGGTTATGGTGGCGGCAGTTCCGGTTCAGGATTCCAAGGCAACCAAACTGGACATGGCAATCAGAGCAGCCAGGGCAACCAGGGAGGTTACAACCATCAGGGGAATCAACAACAGCAGCAATCGGGTTATCAGAGCAATCCAAAGTAGTTGAATAGTGGGCAGTATCATGTTTTCACCACTAGCTTATGTAAGCGCGATCAGAAGCTTCATAAAAGAGTCGTGAACTCCGTTGAACCGGCGGTACCTCGTTATCTGCGCTGGTCTGAACAATCCATCATGTGGAGTCGAGAGGATCAACCGCCCTGGGTTGACAATCCGGGTCATCTGGCTTTAGTGGTGGCACCTTAGGTTGGGGGTATAAATTTACTAAGGTGCTTATGGATGGAGGAAGTAGTATCAATATCCTTTACTATGAAACCTTTCGTCGCATGGGATTGACAGATAAGAATCTTAAACCGTCGAACATCGTGTTTCATGGGGTAGTGCCTGGTAAATCGGCATACCCAGTTGGCAAGATAACTCTGGAAGTTGCTTTTGGAGACGATCATGATTCAAGATTAGAGATGTTGACTTTTGTAGTAGTGATAATCAAGAGTCCATATCATGCCCTGTTCGGACGGCCGGCTTATGCTAAGTTCATGGCAAGGCCCTGTTATGTTTATCTGCAGTTTAAGATGCCGGGTCATAAGGGGACCATCACGTGCATGGGAGCCGGAAGATTGCTTTGGAATGTGAAGAAGGTGATGCGGGTTATGCTGAGTCGGTTTGTGCCACAGAGGAGCTGAAAATTTGTAAGGACAATGTTGATCCGGCAGATATGACTTCTCTGAAAAAGCCAACTACCGAGCATGATCTGGCGCTGAAGTTTAAATCGGCTGAGGAGACTAAGCTGGTTGACTTTTGATACGTCTCCGTCGTATCTACTTTTCCAAACACTTTTGCCCTTGTTTCGGACTCTAACTTGTATGATTTGAATGGAACTAACCCGGACTGACGCTGTTTTCAGCAGAATTGCCATGCTGTTGTTTTATGTGCAGAAAACAAATATTCTCGGAATGGCCTGAAACTCCACGGAACATCTTAGAAAAAATAATAAAAAATCCTCGCCAAAGATGAAGACCAGGGGGCCCACACCCTTCTCACGAGGGCGGGGGGCGCCCCCCCTAGGGCGCGCCCCCTACCTCGTGGGCCCCCTGGATGCCCTCCGACACCAACTCCAACTCTATATATTTGCTTTTGGAGAGAAAAAAATTAGAGAGAAGAAATCATCGCGTTTTACGATACGGAGCCGCCGCCAAGCCCTAAAACCTCTCGGGAGGGCTGATCTAGAGTCCGTTCGGGGCTCCGGAGAGGGGGATTCGTCGCCGTCGTCATCATCAACCATCCTCCATCACCAATTTCGTGATGCTCACCGCCGTGCGTGAGTAATTCCATCGTAGGCTTGCTGGACGGTGATGGGTTGGATGAGATTTATCATGTAATCGAGTTAGTTTTGTTAGGGTTTGATCCCTACTATCCACTATGTTTTGAGATTGATGTTGCTATGACTTTGCTATGCTTAATGCTTGTCACTAGGGCCCGAGTGCCATGATTTCAGATCTGAACCTATTATGTTTTCATGAATATATGTGAGTTCTTGATCCTATCTTGCAAGTCTATAGTCACCTACTATGTGTTATTATCCGACAATCCCGAAGTGACAATAATCGGGACCACTCCCGGTGATGACCATAGTTTGAGGAGTTCATGTATTCACTATGTGCTAATGCTTTGTTCCGGTTCTCTATTAAAAGGAGGCCTTAATATCCCTTAGTTTCCAATAGGACCCCGCTGCCACGGGAGGGTAGGACAAAAGATGCCATGCAAGTTCTTTTCCATAAGCACGTATGACTATATACGGAATACATGCCTACATTACATTGATGAATTGGAGCTAGTTCTGTGTCACCCTATGTTATGACTGTTACATGATGAACCACATCCGACATAATTATCCATCACTGATTCGGTGCCTACGAGTTTTCCATATACTGGTTCTCGCTTATTTACTTTCCCGCTGCTACTGTTACAATCACTACAAAATACCAAAAACATTACTTTTGTTGTCTTTACTTTTGTTGCCGCTACCACCACTATCATATTACTTTGCTACTAAACATTTTGCTGCAGATACTAAGTTTCCAGGTATGGTTGAATTGACAACTCAGCTGCTAATACTTGAGAATATTCTTTGGCTCCCCTTGTGTCGAATCAATAAATTTGGGTTGAATACTCTACCCTCGAAAGCTGTTGCGATCCCCTATACTTGTGGGTTATCAAGACTAATTTCTGGCGCCGTTGCCGGGGAGCATAGCTCTATTCTTTGAGTCACTTGGGATTTATATCTGCTGGACACTATGAAAAACTTGAGAGATCCAAAAACCAAGATCTATCCCTCAACTACGAGGGGAGGTAAGGAACTGCCATCTAGCTCTGCACTTGATTCACCTTCTGTTATGAGTAAGTTTGTGACACCTACACCTGCTTCTGCTATTCGTTCTGATATGTCGCATGTTATTGATGATGCCACTTCTGCTATGCATGATACTTATGATGAAACTGCTTCTATGCTTGATACTACTGTGCCCCTTGGTGAATTTCTTGATGAACAAATTGCTAGGGCTAGAGAAAAAGAAATTATTGAATCTGAATATGATGATGATAGTGATGATGAAATATGCCTGTTATTCCTGAGGGCTATCTTTTTGATATGGAATCTTCTGCCGCTATTTTAGCTTGCAGAGATAGATATGAGCTTAAGAGGTTATTAGTTAAATGGAACAAAGAATCACTTAGAGATAAAATGAAACCTGGCCCTGCTTTTGCTACTTGACCTATTTGTGTTCCTGATAAGGATTATGAATTCTCTGTTGATCCTGATATAATTACTTTGGTTGAATCTGATCCGTTTTATGGCTATGAATCTGAAGCTGTTGTGGCACATCTTACCAAGTTAAATGATATAGCTTCCCTATTTACTAATGATGAGAGATCGTGTTACTTTTATATACTCAAAATATTTCCATTCTCATTAAAGGGTGATGCTAAGATATGGTTTAATTCTCTTGATCCTGGTTGTGTGCATAGTCCCCAGGATATGATTTATTACTTCTCTGCTAAATATTTCCCTGCTCATAAGAAACAAGCTGTTTTGAGGGAAATATACAACTTCGTGAAAATTAAAGAAGAGAGTATCCCACAAGCTTGAGGGAGGCTTCTCAAGTTTCTTAATGCTTTGCCTGATCATCCTCTTAAGAAACCCGAAATACTTGATATCTTTTATAATGGACTAACCGATGCTTCCAGAGATTACCTGGATAGTTGTGCTGGTTCTCTTTTCAGGGAAAGAACACCGGATGAAGCTGAAATTCTATTGAATAATATGTTGACAAATGAAAATAATTAGGCACCTCCTGAGCCAGCTCCTGGTCCAATCACTGAGTCTATTTCTAAACCAACTCCGAAGAAGAGAGGTGTTCTATTCCTCAGTCCCGAAGATATGCAAGAGGCAAAGAAATCTATGAAAGAAAAAGGTATTAAAGCTGAAGACGTTAAGAATTTACCTCCTATTGAAGAAATACATGGTCTTAATATACCGCCTGTTGAAGAAACATATGATCTCAATTCTTTATTTACTGAAGAACCCCCTGATTCCGATATCCCAACACAGGTAGTAAAGGTAAATTCTCTCTATAGATACGATAAAGTTGAAGTTCCTCCTACTAAAATTGCTAGTCAGTGCTTGGATGAGTTTGATAACTTTATGTTTAAGCAAGACAACTTCAATGCTTATTTTGGTAGACAACTAAAAGAAAATGCTTATATGATTAGACGCTTGGGTGATTATATGGCTAATATTAAAGGTCAACTTAAACTTGTTAGCAAACATGCTTCTATGGTTACCACTCAAGTAGAACAAGTACTTAAGGCTCAAAAGGAAGTGCTTGATGAAATGAATAGTAAGAAAAATGATTATGCTGTTAGAGTGGCTACTAGAACTGGTAGAATGACTCAGGAACCTTTGTATCCTGAAGGCCACCCTAAGAGAATCGAGCAAGATTCTCAAAGAAATAATATTGATGTTCCTAGTTCTTCTAAAAAGAAGAAGAAGAAAAATGATAGAACTGTGCAAACTTCTAGTGAACCTATTGCTGAACCACCTGATAATCCAAATGATATTTCTATGTCTGATGCTAAAACACAATCTGGTAATGAACATGAACCTAATGAAAACATTAATAATGATGTTCATGATGATGCTCAACCTAGTAATGATAATGATGTAGAAATTGAACCTGTTGTTTATCTTGATAACCCACAATCAAAGAATCAACATTATCATAAAAAAGACTTTGTTGCTAGGAAACATGGTAAAGAAAGGGAACCTTGGGTTCAGAAACCCATGCCTTTTCCTCCGAAACCCTCCAAGAAAAAGGATGATGAGGATTTTGAGCGCTTTGCTGAAATGATTAGGCCTATCTTTTTGCGTATGAGATTAACTGATGTGCTCAAAACAAATCCTTATGCTAAATATATGAAGGATATCATTACTAATAAAAGAAAGATACCGGAAGCTGAAATTTCCACCATGCTTGCTAATTATACTTTTAAGGGTGGAATACCAAAGAAACTTGGAGACCCCGAAGTACCTACTATACCTTGCTCCATTAAAAGAAATTATATTAAAACTACTTTATGTGATCTTGGAGCCGGTGTTAGTGTTATGCCTCTCTCTTTATATCGTAGACTTGACTTGAATAAGTTGACACCTACTAAAATATCTTTGCAAATGGCTGATAAATCAACTGCTATACCTGTCGGTATTTGTGAGGATGTGCCGTTGTGGTTGCAAACGTTACTATTTTAACGGACTTTGTTATACTTGATATTCCCGAGGATGATAGTATGTCTATTATTCTTGGAAGACCTTTTCTTAATACTGCAGGGGCTGTTATTGATTGCAACAAAGGCAATGTCACTTTTCATGTTAATGGTAATGAGCATACGGTACACTTTCCGAGGAAACAACCTCAAGTTCATAGTATCAATTCTATTGGGAAAATTTCATCGATTATATTTGGAGGTTTTGAATTTCCTCTCCCTACTGTCAAGAAGAAATATGATATACTTATTATTGGGGATGTGCATATCCCCGTTGAGGTAACTTAGTGTTATTCGAAATTTCTCTGGTTTCATGATTATTGGAATGAGTTTGTTAACAGGACTTGATCAACCTTGTTAGTGGATTCTTTTTGATGAGCATGAGATGGATGAAACTAGAAGCACAAACTTCTGTACCCTCTCTATACTTTCTGTTAATTGGTAGAAATAAAGTAAAAATAGTATTTTTCTGTCTGTTTCCTGACTTATCCGTGCAATATAAAAATATCCCGAAAATAAAAGTCCTCAGAATGACATGCCAATTTAATATGATTTTTCCGGAATATTTGAGGATTTACTATGCAAAAATTACCGCGGGAGGAGCTGCCACTTGGCCACGAGGGTGGTGGGCGCCCCCTGCCTCGTGGGCCCACGGTGGCCCTCCTCCACTTATCCCAGCATCCATCTTCTTCCCCTGTCTCACACAAACCCGAAAAACCAACTCAAGCACGAGTTCCAGCCACTTTTGCTGTGATTTTCGATCTCCTTGCTCAAAGCACCTCTCGCAAAACTGCTTGGGGAGATTGTTCCTTGGTATGTGACTCCTCCATTGGTCCAATTAGTTTTTGTTCTAGTGCTTTATTCTTTGCAAATTTGTGCTGCATAGGTGACCATGTTCTTGAGCTTGCATGTCAAATTTATATGGTTCCAAGTAGTTCTAATGCTTGATATAGGCTCTAGGCACTTGTAGGAGTAGTTGCTATCAATATTATTGAGTTTGGTTTACTTTTATTTTGAAGTTACTAAAAATTTCAGATTATTTCAGAAAAATAATGAGGAGATTCTTGAGGGGCTCATCGAGCCAAAGCTCGAAGGAAAAGGCACCGAAGCTTAAGTATAATTTGTCGCGCACCGCGGAGATTCGGGCGTGTGAATGGCCTTCTGATGATTTCTTGAGAGCAGCCGGTATCTATGAAGATTTTCATGAATTGGCTCACAATGCAGGCCTCACCGCTTTCCTCCACGACCAATGCGATCAGTATCTCTTACTCACAAATACTTTTGTGCAAAACTTTCATTTTCATTCTAGGAACTCACCACCTACGGTGGAGTTTCATTTATATGATGAGCATAAGGAGATGTCACTTTATGATTTTTGTCGGATTTGTTTAGTCCCTTTT